>NW_016159825.1:0-75955 GCF_001687245.7 Rhagoletis zephyria | reverse complement strand
GTGGTTATTGTCCGATTTTGAAAATTTTCGGCCATTTGGTATGCTGTACTAAGGCCAGCAACTGTGCCAAGTTTGGAAGTAATTGGTGAAGCGCTTACCAAGATATACACATGTAACCATAAGTGGGCGTGGCTACGCCCATTTTCCAAAAATTTATANGCCATTCGTACTGTCATCAGGTATGTAACTTGAGAATAGAAATCGCTGCATCTTTTAGGCGCATCAATATTACATAGTTACATCCCGAGCTAATAAACGGAAGGTAAAAACCACTATCGTGAGATATAACCAAGCAGTAAAACAAAACATTAAAGCAATCAAGAATTTTCAATAAATGTCGGACCTCGCTTTGATTCAATGGGGCTTCCTAATGTCAATTCGTGCTGGGCTGCTGGACGTAGCAATATCGAAGGTAACACGACACCTGATGAGATCGACAGATGGTTGTGAAATGCGAGTTAAAGAAGAGCAGAATAGAGAATACAAAGAGAATAACTGCGAGAATCCATGGTAATTATGACCAAGGTCAGAGAGAAAAAGGCTTAAAGCCTTTTAGAATTAACTAATCTTCACGCGATGAAGTCGAGATCATTTCAAAATTTCCTGTGTTGCTGTTTCAGGAAACACTTAGGATCACATTCT
Source organism: Rhagoletis zephyria (assembly GCF_001687245.7). Taxonomy (NCBI): domain Eukaryota; kingdom Metazoa; phylum Arthropoda; class Insecta; order Diptera; family Tephritidae; genus Rhagoletis; species Rhagoletis zephyria. The sequence goes on along the minus strand of NW_016159825.1, from coordinate 75,313 downwards.
TTCAGTTGGCTGCCAGAGATGGTTGAACTATTTTTAGCCGCCTCCACCCACTGTGCGCTTACCGCAGCTCACTAGCACAGCACCAGCCAGCCAAAGTGTTGTTGTTGTTATACTAAAATTAGTATTGCATGCAGATAAGGAAAGAAAAGGTGTTATTGGTTGTGGCAATCACTAAGGTGGCTATTGCGGTGTCGGTGGTGAGGGTGTACACTATACGCGATATGAGTGAAATATGCGCAAGAAAACACGCTTATGCTTTATGCTACCAGCATAGTTGCTGCTTGCAGCCTTGTTTTGCAACTTGATTGCATTGCTTCGTGATTGGCTTCTGCAAGAGGCATCTAATAGTCCATAGAGCAACGAAAAAAAAACGTAGATTGACTTGATATTGTTGCCAGCCTCCGACGCTCAGTCGACTGTGTACACCAACGCCACCTACTGCGGGAGGCCTAATACTATTTGTGCAGTTACTACGTTTTGGTGCTTTTCGTATGTGTGTGTGTGTGTGTGTATGTTGATTACTTTGCCAATTTGCATACCTTGCAGCATCAATATATGTATGTATCTAACCAGACGCCCGCCACGCTACAGTTACAGTTAGTATCTAATGTGCATAAGAGTATTTGTACAAGTGGATCTTGCTAAACTGGCCATAAGTTGGTTTTTTTGTGAATGTAAAATTTTATTTTTTTTATTGTGGAAGATGTGAAAGTTATCACCATAGCGTTGAGGCAACAATGAAAATACGAACCACCCAAACACATATTTACTACATCTCTGCTATCCTTAACTTGAAGTCAGAACAAAAATTTTAAAGTAAATTTCGCTTAAAGTTATTGGAAGAAAAATTTATCAAATACGTCTTACAAGACCAGCGCCACTTCTACGCACCAAATAAAGACATCCATGAAGCGATAGTACAGTGAGGAAAAGTAACTTTTTTTTCTGACAAAATCGAATAGCTCGAGAATCATTATCAAAATAAAGATAAAAAGTTAGGGTAAAATAGTTGGATAAAAAGTTGCCCTGACCTTTGCAATTGTCTTAAAAAATGGTTTAAATTTTGTTTTCTTTTTTTCATATAAAAAACGGTGTGCAATATATTTTTAGAAAGTTTTGAACATGTTTTTGCAAATTTTAATTTTTCTTATAAAGTTCATTGCAAGTTGGTTTTAGATCAAAGAAAAGAAAAAATATAAAAATTACTTTTGGAAGTATAATTGATAAAAAAAATTATCTTGACCTTAAAAACGGTTTTCAAAAGTAAAAATTTTAATTTTTTTTTTTACTTTTTCGACCTAAAACTTTATAAAAAAAAAATTACCTAATTTTTTCGACTCTGGCGACAATGGAATAAATTCCTTGGCGTAAGCATAGCAAAACCTTTTGAAAAGGTGCAATGATATGTAACTGTTTTCGGGTCAAAAGAGGAAAAAAATTAAAACCCGCCTCTTTTGAAGATTATTTGAAAGGTCACGGTAAGTTTTTTTTTATCCTACGAGACAATTTGTCCTGAAATCTCTGTCACAAACGCTTAAAAATACTGTTACATTCGTCTCGCTAGCTGTTCTCGACAAATTAGATTTGGCCACAAAAATGTTCATTTTAGACACCGTGCAACGCCCACATGCCAAAAATTTCAACACTAATGACATAAATAAATAAATAAGCTTTTGCAAAGAAGGGGTATGTTTCCCTCTGTACTTATTATGATTTTTAATTAAAATAAAGTCTCCTTTCAAGCATATCTAACTAAAAGCAACTACTTCACCCTTAACGCTAGTCCTAAGCGCAAGCGATTTTATTGTGTAAATTAATTCACGTCGTCGCTAGCTAGCTGCTGCCACACAACTAAATCACGGAAGCATTGCAAAATAAACAGCTGTCAAGCATATTAAAAAACAGCTGACTGGCTAAAGCAATGAGCGAACGAAACGACCGACTCGAAAGGGAAATGCTTTCCGCTGCATGGCTTCCTTTATTGCTTTCCGTTCTCAAGCATTGGCGCTGCTAAGTTTTCCGCCCGGCCGCACGCTGCTGCATCGATTCGTACAAGCTTTTAAGTCAACTGCATCATTTCAATAAAAATTTGTTGCAGCAAAGAAAAACAGAAGAAGAGACGCCTGCCTGCAAGCAAGTCTTATTATTGTAAATTCGCTTTATCGCCAAAATCGCTGAATGGTCGGTGGTCGTCATGAGCTTTATAGCTGGTATTGTCATCCCACAAGACAGCAGTGTCCATTCTTTGCCAACACCACCACCACTTCACGCTTGCGCTTCATGCCCGTTTGTCCGCTGCTTGCTATTCTTGGGTCAAGTTTATTGTGTCTTCATTTCGCGCTTTACAGCAGACAGCTTTTAGTTAGTGGCTCTTGGTTGGAGTTTTTATGCTTCTTTGTTTTTGTGTTTTTTCTTGATCTCTTTTTTACATCGCTTTTTCGTCATCAGCTGCTTCATATTCAGCGTCGTTACAGCGGCTATTGTGTGCAATCTTTTCAACCGGCTTTTTATATTTGAAGCATTTTGTTCTCTTTATTGTCTTATTCGAGGAAATAATATGAAAAACATAATAACTGAAGATTGAGTCATTTACTTTGATTGTTTAAGGTCTTCCTTTTTTTTCAAGTTTATTGTTCAGCATTTCAGTCAGTGGTTCTACTTTAAAACGCGGCCATACTTACATACATACATTCTATGTACAACATACATACATACATATGTATCTATGTATGTATGTAAATATGTTAAAATTTAGCCCTGCTTATCTTTTAATCGCTTTTTATTGTTCTCTACAAAATAACCCACTTATCTTATTTAGCTTTTACGTTGTACCGATAATGCAATGCGACTTTTTCTGCTGATTATATTTTCATGTTGGGTAATTTAGCAAAAGGCCGTTAACCCTTTCGAAAAGTTTATGTTAACCGATTTCTTATTAAATCGAAAAGCTGATGGAAATGCGAAAGAATGATGGAGGAGTTAATTTGTAAATATCTACATATGTACATTAGTCCGTACCACCTCAAAAGCAAAAACCAAAAAATATTCGCCGTACACAGCTGAGTTTAAAGTATTTTTGCAAGACAATTTTGGAAGCATTTTTATTTTTTTTTTTGACGAACCTTTTCCAGTGACCCCTACATTTGGCACTATTTCTATATAATTTTTTTTAATAGTTCTATTGTAATATTAAAAAACTTCCTCAGCAAACGTTTAATGATTTTTAGCGAGCTTTAATTTACTGGCGTATTTGAGGTCATTGAAGTTTGGAACAAAAAAATGTTCTCCTCGAGACAAAAAACATAGATATCATACTTTAAAAACCGGCTGTAAATCTCGAAGATATGACGAAAATTTACCCCTTAGCAAAAGTTTAATGATTTTTGGCGAGTCTTAATTTACTGACATTAGAGTGTTACGTTAGGTTGGTAGGAACCGAGATCTGGTGGGTATGTACTAGAATTATGGAACAAAAAATTTTTATCCTCGATCGATATACATATAATAAGTTAAGATCCGACTGTAAATTCCGTAGATATGGCGGAAAATATTAAACGCCTACACCAAAGTTCGCCCAAAAAATATATACATTTTGAAGTTTGCCTTGCAAAAATACTTTGGAGTCAGGGGTGGTGAATGGTGATTTTAATGGCGAACTGTATACGAAAATTTTCATGGCAGGAATACCTTGAAGGTTGACACAGTTAAAAAGATATATCGCTAGATAGATAGAGAAAGGTAAATAGATAGATATATCGATAGAGATAGATAGTTAGAAAGGTAGAAAGATAGAGATAGATAGATATTAATATGAAAAGTGCACTGCCGCGTAAGGAACTGTTGTGCTCTCTGCATTTCACAAAGCTTCTGCAAAACCACAGTCCCTCCTTGAACTATATCTCACAAGCAAGCAATGTTTAACTGGGGATTAGCGTTAACCAGAGATGGTTAAAACGGCCCTAAGTCTAAGTAAAAAATAAGGTCACTCTCCTGTCGATACAGAATAAAGCAGAAAGCCGCATAAAAAAATCCACATAAGAAAGTTCTTTACTTTCATGCAAAAACAGGGGATGCAATCCAGCATTTTCAAAAACCGCATAAATTCAGATACTCCATGCATAATATTCTAAAAAAGCGCATAAAAAAATTCAGAGAGACAATATTAAGCAAAAAAAAAAAATTATATCTTCACTTCAACACTTATTCTTCCATGTAAAACTGAACATTAATAAAATAAATAAAATATTATCGGTATTGTAACCAAAAACGAAAAATATATGAATTATGTAAGAATACAAAGACAAATTATTTAGGTATCAGAAGCATTGTTTCTTACACACTGAAAAAAAAGCAATGAAAAATCTCTAAAAAAAAACAGCAAAATCGCTGCAGCAAAAAAGAAAATGGTAAATTCAAATCCGCATAAAAATATACCTAAGTGTATGCGATATATGTTACAATCCATATTAGGTCAATGTACTTTTTCTACAGAAGTTGGGTGACCAGCATCAAACTTTCGTAAGATTAATGCCTCTTCGCATTTTGTAGAAGAAGGCGCTCTGGAGCCCTGTCTGTCCGTCTATTCGTAAGTCCATCAAGACATTGAGAATTTTTTCAAATTCATATAACGATAAATTTCAGAAATGCTTGAAACTTCGATATATCGAAATTTAAGGACGCTAATTCACTCAAAATTTATACTAACAACAATCACTTGAAAAGAAGTAACATTATTACGGAATTTTAGAAAATGGACGTGATACCGCCCACTTATAACTGTATAAGTTAATCTCAGGGTAGTTGTCGGAAAGGTGTAAAATCTATATCTAATACTTTTTACTTGTATATTTTTTTTTATTGAAACGGCCTTGACACCATGCGCCTAATTAAGGGTTAAACGCCATCTGGTTAAAGAGCAACCCAGCCATGAAGGATGACCAAAGCACTACCACTGAAGTAATACTCATTGTAGAAGTAAATGTCGAATTTGATTACAGCACATGGCCAATTATTTAAAATTATCATGCATGCGAAAAATTATGGATAACAATGAAAAGATCGTTAAATGGCCATAAGTAAGTGGTGAAACAGGCATAGAAAATCAATTTGACGGCTTAAATAGACTTTTGTCATTTAGCTGATGAATGGACAGTTTTCAATGTGCGTTTTTACGTATGCCATTACATTCTTCAATATTTTTTTTCTAATTTTTTGCAGTATATTGTATTATTTTTTTTCTTTTCTTTTATAAATAATTCTCACATGTAATGAATGCCAAGTGCGCGCATATTAAATAACCTTCACGTTGACGCGCTTGCCGACGAACTGTGACGTTGCGGCTAAGCCAGTTGAATTGTAAATTAATTTTTTTACACAATTCGAGTCGAGTGTCGAGTCACCTACTTGGTCATATTTCGTTGTTGGTAATAGAAATAAATAAATAAATGATAAAAAAAACTAAGTGATAGACAGCAGCAGTGCTGAGTAAATGTGTTGCTGTTGTTGTTGGCATGCAAAAATGTATGCAACTAACGCCAGTTGTTGGTGTAAAATGAAGTGGCTGTAAGAAAAGCAAACTTCCGGAAATGAAATTGTTAGTTGGCTGGTTAACTTGCTTGGATTGCTTCAGAGTGGTTGGCCGAAGCAGTGCTGCAGGCAGGCAGTTTGCGAGTCGCGGTGCGGTTGCATTACTTTTCACAGGAAGCGTAGCAGGAGTGTGTAGCTATGCAATGCGGTTGAAATTCTAACGTCTGCGTCTTACCACCACCACTGAAGTGTTGGCAAAGAGGAAGTCTTAAAAGAGCTTTGCTGCACTTCTACGGCTGGTGGTGTGGTGGTGGTGGCAATAAAATGCAAGAATTTGAAATTCTAACGCCTCTATGAGAAGCTGTGAAAGTGTCAAGCGCTTCCAGTGGCAAATGCCATTTGGCGGAGAACTGATGGCAAAATTATTGTGCAAAGTGCGAAAATAATGGCTTTAAAAGGTAATTAGCACCTCATAACTGGCAGATGACACTTGTCGGGGGAATTGTTTGCTGCCACTCTTTTCAGTGAAGTGAATATTGTGGGAATTCGAGAACTCGAATACTTTAGGGACACATAAGTAACTTTTTATTTGAACGAATTTCATTGAAAATTCTAGTAGGGCGTACGAAAAAAAATATTTAAGTATAGTTTTACGACAATTACAACTTGTTAATTTTTTTGATTAAAATTTAAAAAATAGTTTTTTATATAAATTTATTTTCCGTTCCTGGATTTTAAAGCACCGATCTTCCCATCACGGTTAAGAAGAGACCCAACGACTCTCCGACCAACTCGGTTCATCAACGAACTAAATTTTTTCAAATGTTTGCCTGAAGGTGTCGTTCGGCGAAGATTTTCCTAAGCGAGGCTGCCAATAATGCCTTTTATTGTCCAGGCCTTACTTCTGTAAGATCCGTATAAATACTTTCATACCTACTATACATTGTACGAGTTTTCTTACCGTATCTTAAGGGGAACGCTTTCGCAAAGGTCTTTCCGAAGGCCTTATTTAAGCAGTCCAGGGCCATTTCGGGTTCATTTCGTAACCTGTTCGCGACTATTTGACCACAATTTTGGCTTTCGTTCAGGGCCATTTCAGGAACATTTCCGAACTAGTGCCGGCTTCATTTTTGGACTAGTTCACGGCCATTTCCGGGCTAGCTCAAGACTATTTTAGCACCATTTTGGGACTTGTTCGGAATCGCCACTTTTTCGAACGTTTCGGGGCCCTGTCAGGACTATTTCACGACTACTTTAGGCCCATTTTGGGAGTAGTTTTGGGCCATTGGAGTCTAGTTCAGTACTATTTCAGCAATAGTTCGGGTTAATTTAGGACCTTGTTCTGGACCATTTCGAGGCTAGTTCAGGACTATTTCAGGGCATTTAGCGACGAGTTCGGCTTCCTTTCGGGACTAGTTCAGGACCAAGCTTAAGACTATTTTAGCACCATTTTGGAACCTATTCGGAATCATCACTTTTTCGGTCGTTTCTGGACCTATTCAACACTATTTCCGGATAATTTCGGAGCTATTTCAGGATCGTTGCGGGACTAGATCTCGCCTATTTTACGAATATTTAAGGACCATTTCGGGACTAGTTTGGGATCATTTTGGGAAGGGCCTAGATTTCTACGAAATTCTTTCGGACAAGTTCACGACTTTTTCAAAAGCACTTCAGGACAATTTTGGCCACTAGTCACAAAATGAACCTTAAATAGTCCGGAACTGTTGCCGAACTGGTGATAAAAATAAGAGTACCGATTCCGACAAAATGAAATTAAAGTAATTTTTTAATTTCTAACCTATATATGTGTGTAACTGAGTCGCCTAATGCTTTGCCACATCAGATTTCGTGAGGACCTGCTACTCAAGCCTTTTTTTATAAAAATAATAAAAAAAAGTTTAAATATATGGGCAATTTTTTCAAACGCATTTCTTGATTTTTAAGGTACAAATCAATGCGTCACCCAAAAAAAATTGCTTTATTTTCTCAGCGAAAAAACCACTTTCTCTATTAAAAAAAATTTAAGTGACAAATGAACGAATGAACTCCTAAAATCTCACTAATTTTATAATTTCTTTCCACTTTTTACCGTACAACTTTTCCTATTTTGCATTTACGCTCTGCGCTTCAGGTTTTATTTATTGTTTATTTTTTCATTATTCAATGTTTGAAACTAATGTTTAATTGGTCGTGTAATTTATTACAATGTTGCGCTGTTGCCCTCTTCACACACACGCAAAAGTGTTTCCAACACTCTTCCAACTGACAGGTTTTTCCGGCGTTACAAGTGAATTGCAAAATACCGGTAATATTTTCTCAACCAAAAACTTCAAAACAGCACTCATTGTAAGTCAAAATAATTGTGAAAAGTGCTCGTAGTAATCAACGCATTCACACATTTACCAGCTTACACGTTTTTCCAACACGGTTGCCGCCGCACAGTGGTTCGAAACTGGCAGTTTATAATTCACTGGAGCCCTCATATTTCACTAAATTTTTTATTTATTTATTTTTTGATAGGGTATAAAGAGTTGAACCCGATTTTTGAACCGTTACTTGATTATTTTAAATTTTTTATTGCAAAGTGCAGGAAATGTAACAATTTCAAGAAAATCGATTCCACTGTTCCAGTTAATAAATGTTACAGAATAAAAACTGCTCGAAAAATGTTGTGGGTTTACCCCGAAACGAAAAGAATTTCACAATTAAAAATTTTAAATTTTAACTTTTTCGCCAAAATTACATTTTTTTTTAGTTTTAGAAAAATTTTGGGTATGCAGTTTTATAGATCATTCAATTTTAGTATAATAAAGTGCAAGTTTGCAAGTGGCTAGCACTTCGCTTTGGTTTTTTAATTTTAATTTTGGTAAAAATTTTTCTTGTGATATTTTTGTTTCATTTTGGGTTAATTGTTTTCAATTAGTTTTTACTATGCAACATTTATTAACAGGAACAGGAGAGTTAATTTTTTCAAAATTGCACCTTTTTCTGCACTTTGCATTAAAAAATTTAATCATAGCAAATAAAAATTCAAAAATTAGACCTCAAGGTCTCTTGCTAATTTTATAAGCGGTCTATAAATATATATTTTTTTAATATTTTTTTTTATTTTATTTTTATTTTACCATTTTTCCATGATAATTTTTTCAAATTATTGTTGCTTTTTCACAATAAGTGTTTCATTAAAAACGGCCTAAAGCTCAATAAAAATTGTTGAATAAAAAAAATAATAATAATCAATTATAATGAATTATGAACAGTAAATTCCAGTTTTGAACCACTGTGCGCCACCACTGTTGTTTTATTGCTTGACCTCTAACATCAGCTGACTTAAGTTAACCGTCTAATGGTGCAGCCGGCTGAGTATAGTCTTGTCAGTTTGGTTAAACGCCTGCGACGAACCATCATCTCTCTCTCTCTCTATGCCCATGCTGCTATCATTAAAACAAATGCAAGCGCAACGCACCACATCGCTGCGCACATTTTAAACAAAACTCGCACGCAATGCAATTAATCATTTCAGCGCATAAAAGCGAACATAAAATAAAAATAAAAAAAACTAAACATGGATTTTTGAGCTTATCACTTTAGAAGAAATTTTACGAGTGCGAATAGGAGAAAAAAAAAACAAAGCAAACTGGTTAAGCCAAGGCAGGTAAATGGAAAAACTTATCGTGCAAATTAAGTAACTTGCTTGCGCCGTGGAGTTTTTTTTTGTGTTTTTGTTTATGCATAAATTTACTAAGTTTTCTTGATTTGTGCGTTTTTTTGAGTTGTCTTTTTTGCTTGCTTTCTTTCTTTTACTCACTTTTGCAAATTTTTTTACTTGCAACTGCAGTACTGCTTAGTCATTTTAGCCATATTTGCCACTTGGCTACACAAAATGCGTTGAATGCGTTTAATGCCTTTGACTTCGAAGTCAATGCAATTACGAATAAGAAGTATGTAATCATTTATGTATGCATGTGCGTGTGTGCGTGTGACTGCTTTAAAGCGTGAATTGCTTATTAATTAAATGTTAATATCCGACGACTCACTGTGGCAGCTGTTACATGCATATGCACATACATACATATTTAAGTATGGCTCGTAACTGACATGGTCTTGAGAGTTGGTTGGCTGGCTGGCTGGCGGAGATGAATTGTTAGCTCAGCTGCTAAGGAAATACGCCATGTTTGGGGTGGTCGGTCGCGGCCATTTATGCGAAATACAACTTTATTAATGGCAAATTGTTGAAGCAGCGGGAAGTCAGTGCAATTGTAATTGAGACGACTGTTTGTAATGATAAATGGCCTACAGAAAATGGAAATAAATAAATGAAATGGTTTTGTTTTTAACTAGCTTTCGCATGCTGCATGTCTCAAGACATACAATGAAATAAACAAATTAAGTAAGAATTTTGGAATAGAAATTATGTTTTAGTCAAATTTTGAATGTTTTAGCACAAAAAAAAAATATAAAGTTGGTTTTTTTTAGTGTGTCTAAATATAAGCATATATGAGTGCGCACCGATGCACGTCTGCAATAACGACACAACTCAAAATTTTATGTTTTTCAGTAGAGCCAATTAAATTATTTTCGTTTCAAAATTTATCAATAAAATGTCTTGTAGCAAAGGCAAGTAACGAAAATGTCGCATCACTCACCGATCGAAAGTTTTTAACTTACGCCAGTATTCATGATAAATGTGTGATATGTGTCCACTGCTCCGCAGAAATGGTTGCCTACTTCTGATTTTCTTACAAACGACACAATTGCGCCACCGCCGGATTGGTAACAAGTAAGCATATGCCGATTTTCCATAGAAAGCTATATAACTCAAAATAATTAAATTTTGAGTTGTGTCGCATATGCAGAGGACCATCGATGTGAACATACCGACACTGTTTGCTAGATATTAATACTATATTATTATTATGCTTAATTTAACCCAAACAGAAAAGAAAAACTGTAAAAATTTCTTTCAAAAATAAAAAGGGTTTCCATCTAAACGCGAAAAAGCCTTGTAACTGTGTAAACCTCGTAAATAATCCGGTTTTCCATGCAAAATTAAGCAAGTTTACGTACTTACGAGGCATTTACGCTTTAAAATAAGTTGCCCTAAAATTTAAAATAGAAAAATATTCCGATTGCAGATAGCAACTTAAATTGTCCTCTTCAAAGCTACTTTCGAAATAAAGCTTTCCTAAACCTCTTTCGTTAGCCACCCATACTGTAATATTTCATTTAACTTGTTAATTAAATTGAATTTGACATGTGGCAACCCTCTTCAAAAGTACTTAATTTCGAAATAAAGCTTTTTTAATCTCATTTTTGTCACCCACATTGTATTACTTCACTTAACTTGTTGACAAAAATTAACTTTACTTTTTAAACAGGTGGCAACTCTAAAACAAATAATACCCTTTAGCTAAATAAAGTTGGCAACCCTGCTCGCAGCTCTATTTGTAATTACTGATATAAATGATTTGCCATATTTCTAATGAGTTAACTTCTCAAAAAATTAAGGTTTCTTCTAAAACACTAGGTAGTCTTTTGGGAGCTATACATAAATAATGAAAACAACCACCTATTCAAGAAAACCACTTTCCAATCCTGCTCTAACAAGCAACAAGTGAACATTCGAACTTCTAGCAAAAGAATCGATTTACTCGTTATGAAATGTCATGAAATAAAGACATTCGCAAATCAATAAAATTCGAAAAAATTTAGTAGGCATACCTCGCTTGAAGTTTTTAAAAGTTTTGAGGGCGCCCCACTTTTCCAACTCGTTGCTCTAAGTTACATATGTATCTAAAGTAGGTAAACAGTTTTCATCAAGCTGCCACATCGCACAAGTACAAGTACATAATAAATAACTCGCATTGGCAAACAGAATTTGCACATTTGTCAACATGTTACCTTTTTAATATTATTAAATATTTACAGCAGTTATGTAGAACAAAAATTTGGCGGCACAACTGAAGCAGCGGAACGAATGTACTTACATATAGTTACTACGTACATTAGGGTGGTACAAAAACACAGGAAAATCAATTTTTGGAATTTTTTTGCTGCCATCAACCCAAACCCCACCCAAAAGTGAAGGACATTGAAGATAATTAGAATTAGGCTTTTTCGTAACTTTGTGACAAAGGATACAATTTCCAACAAAAAAAGGGCAAGATATAATAATTCATTCTCCTTTTTAAATATTTTGGAAGAGTATTTAAATTTTAAGCTTGCAAGTATTTTATAAGCTAGTCGACGTAAAATTGTAGGTCTTTGTGGTTTGAGAGCGAAATATGTTTTTCTCTCCATAATCTCAAAAAATTCTCACCACTATTCAGATCTGGAGGCATATGTTAATAGATACTTATTTATACAATACATACTTATATTTAATACTCACTAACTCCTGGCCACATAGTTCTACATTATCAAAACACTCACCTGAAAAGAGAATTAAAAAAAGACTTTTAGTCAAAAGTATTCATTTTGTATCGTAACATGTTTATTTATACGGAAATAGGTATTATATAAGATATTGGTCGTATGGGCGGGGACGTTTGCATATAAAAGAGGAGTTAAATTTTAAGAAATTTATTAATTAAAAACATGTTATTTTTTGATAAAAAAATCAATTCCCCTACAGTCTAACTCAAATGCTATCCGAAAGTTGTTATTTGCATAATAATAATAAATGAAAAAAAAATTAACCACCCTTATGTACATATAAAACTTTTAGCGAATATGTGTAGGCAGAGGTACCAGAGGGCCGCTCACTATCGCCGATTGTTTAATTATTCAGAGGTGTTGTGCCTGTTACGTGTACTGTGTGCACAGCTGCCAAAATGTAAACTTCATTTGCATTTTAAGCGAAATAATATAAGTAGTACAAAGGCAAACGTAAAGTTAACTAATGCACTTTATTAATGCAACCAATCAGCTGCACTAATGTGTCGCCAACGTAAGCGACAACGCCCCCCGCTTGACTAATGAATCGACCCCAACATTTGTCTAGCTTACTTGGCGCTTATTGCTGCAGTTACACACATACGTAAATGACATGAATACGGATATGGGTGGTACTACAAGCACATACATACATACATATGTTCATATAAGGGATGCAATTTTAGTTTATTTCAACCCTTTTGTGGATATATGTAAATATTAGTTGGGTTATGACTTGTTATGCTCGCAGGATTTCTATACTGATAAGTCCGAAAAATCATGACAAGTCCGAAAAATCATGATAAGTGCGAAAAATCATGGCAAGTCCGAAAAATCATGACAAGTCCGAAAAATCATGACAAGTCCGAAAAATCATGACAAGTCCGAATAATCATGACAAGTCCGAAACATCATGACAAGTCCGAAAAATCATGACAAGTCCGAAAAATCATGACAAGTCCGAATAATCATGACAAGTCCGAAACATCATGACAAGTCCGAAAAATCATGACAAGTCCGAAAAATCATGACAAGTCCGAAATATCATGACAAGTCCGAAATATCATGACAAGTCCGAAATATAATGACAGGTTCGTAAAAATCATGACTAAGTCTTAAACCTTTGACAAGTGCGAAAAGATTTCCAAAAATTCGAATAAATCATGACAAATTCGAAAAAATTATTACAAGTCTGAAAAAAAATATATCAAATCTGAAAAAAAATTATTACAAGTCTGAAAAAAATTATTACAAGTCTGAAACAAATCTTTATAAGTCCGAAAAAGTCCGGTTTATTTCAAAAGAGGTCCTAAAGATGCCGAAAAATGCTCGAAAAGTCCGAAAGATTCCGAAAAAATATGTAAAGTATTGGCCAATACAATAGCACCCCCATTTCAAAGTGCTATTGTTTGTCACTCATGTTTATTTATTTAGAATTTTCAATTAAAATCCAGTTCATTCTCTCACAAAGCTCACATAAACTCAAGTTTAAAACTTTTTAAAAGAACAAAAAAAAGTGCAACAAATTTTCACCCAAATTTCAAAACTTTTTCCCCAGAAGCGGTAGAATTTTTTTGAATACACAGTTTTATAGCCCATTCAATTTTAGTCTAATAATGTGCAAGTTTTAAGTGGCTAAAAATTACCGTTGATTTTTTAGAATTTTTTTCGCCGAGGATGTTGCGGGTTTCTGCCATATAAAAATAAATTGTGTTTAGTCCATATATGGAAGCAAATGAGACAAAAAAAATTCTAAAAAATCAACGGTAATCTTTAGCGACTTGAAACTTGCACATTATTGGACAAAATTGAATGCGCTATAAAACTGTGTACTCAAAAAAATTCTAGAGCTTCTGAAAAAAAATGTTTGAAATTTAAGGGAAAGTTTGTTGCGATTTTTCGCGGTCTTTTAAAAAGTTTAAAACATATGTTTATATGGGTTTTGTTAAAGAATGAACTGTATTTTAATTGAAAATTCTTAAAAACAAATAATTAAACATAAGTGGCAAACAATATCGCTTTGAAAGGGGGGTGCTATAGATATGTCCAATACTGTATATACAAGCAAAAGAATTCCGCGAAGTGATGAAAAACTTCGGCATTCGCCCGAAATATCCACAAAACTAAAACAAGAAATTCCCAAAAAATGCAGAAATATTCTGCACCATCCCGAGAAGATCTTGATAACATCAAAGATTAAGTTAAAACTTTCGTTTGACAGATGTCCTCGACAGACATCGATAAACCGATTTTCCGCCTGTTGAGGGGAACCCGATGAATAAAGTACATATGTATGTAAGTACATAAATAGCGACAAAAAGAGCCCTCGTGAAAAACCATTAATCTCGGTTGAGGAAAATATATAATGTGATTGATATTTCGAAATAGGGGATTAGGTTTTTGGTATGTCAGAAACAATAAGCTTTGTCAAATATTTAATCCTGTTTGCTCCTTCTACTTGAACCCTAGAGAAGGGATAAATAGGCAGGTGGAAAGTCATTACTCCTTTGCAAACTTTCCAAATTCTTTAACGTAACCGTAGTTTGACGCGACAAATACAATATACCTTGTACATTTTCAATACATTCGTATAAAGGACGTCGGACAGCAACACAGAACTTGCAAGCAGAATGTGCAAAGCCGATCACGCCCTATGATTAAGTGCTACGTACATATGTATTTGTTGTTTCCATGCATATATAGAAAAGCATCTAAAGTTACACAGAGCGAGAAATAGTACTTTGTGCAAAAAAATATTTATTTTTTGCCATTATTCCTAAATCTCACCTATCAGTACATAGCACATACTTACATGACATTTATGAATGTGAAAGGAGTTCTTAGTTTGAATATATAATTTATAGTCCCTTTTTGTGAAATCGAAAAGTCCAACGCAAACTCCCAACAATAAATGAAAATGAAAGAAACATCACAAAAAACATAGGTATATATTTTTTCTTAAATTCACTACAAATAAATTTTGCAATTATCTAAAGTGTGCTAAATCATAACAACCAACAAATAAAATCAGTTTTGTATTAGAAAGAGTGCCATTTTTTGCCTGAATTTCTTCGCACGCCTTTGTATTTAGCAAAATGAAAATTACAAACAATATGTACGTAGTGTTATTACACTCTTTTGCGAAGAGTTGCCAACGATTTACAAATGTATATGTACACATTAATAATTAAGTTTTCATGAGTCTCTCGTTTACGCCATAATGACAAAGGCAGCAGGATGTTTTTATTAGCTCAACTGCGCTAACTTTGTTTACATACATACATAGTTATTTAGTCTAACGAGTGCGTAAGTAAAACATAATTTATTATTTCTATTATTACTTACTGCTGCCTTTCGCGCTGTTGGCGAGCTCTTCACTTTTTTTTCTTTTTATACTTTGAGACAACTAAAAACTAAAACTTTCTCGACTTTTCGCACTTAGGTGCTGGTAAGAGTACTTTTAATGACTTCACCTCGATTACAAGTTATTTGCCTTTGCGCGAAAGTTTATGGCGCGTAGTGTAAATTACAACAAATTATGTGTGACCACGTTTAACCACTGATATGTATGTATGTATGGGTAGGAATCTCCCATAGTATCTTCTCCCAAGGCGAATCTATACAAGTTGGTGTTATCGTCGGATCCGCTGATTTCATGGCGAATTTGTCCCTTTTGTCAAAATGATGTGTTTGTTGTAATTTTGTTTTGTACTTATTGTCAGTGTGTGTATACATAATTTGTTATTGTAATTTTTGTTTTTGTTCTGTTAACACCACCTTGTATGAATTTGCCTTGGTATCTCCCATAGTGTAGCGCTTTTCTTTGCTTGTAAATCATAACTCGAGTTAGTGGGTACGACTTTTTTTTACGCAGTTTCACACTTTTCTTATACACACTTTTAACTTTTCTGGATGCAGAACCAATTTATCTGCTTCTAAGGGGAAATATCCAAGCATATTTCAGACGAAGGTCTACCCTGATAGTTTGTATTTTGATACGCAGATAATCCCTAAATTTTAGGTAATAGTTCGGCGGTGATCAGAGCTCATTTAGATTGTGAAATCAAATCATTCTTAACCCTTGACTGCATTGAGAAACTTAACTCCCTTGGTAGGTGTAACAATATTCAGTTAGTATAGCGCCACAATGGAATGGAGGGAAGTGAGATAGCGGATAGTTTTGGAAGAGAGGCTACAACTAACACACCAATCCGTGCGGAGTATTTATTCGCAGTAGTCCCAGTACTATTAAGGAAGTGCTCTAGGAGGAGAGGGTTGCTGCAGCCTAGTCCTAATGAATTTGTCACAATTATTTCATTCGCGTTATTTACGCGGCAATTTTGGCAACAATTTTTCAAATCGCCACGAGTCAATTCTGGGAACTAGGTATATACGTATGCATATTGAAAGGTCTTTTCAACCGACTCAGTTCATCGGAATTTGTTTTGTTTTGTTTTTTTTTTTTTTTTTTTTTTTTGTATGTTACCGCATAACTTTGGACCAAGTCCACCGATTTCGATAATTCTTTTTACATCGGAAAGGCAGTATCTCGGAGGTGGTCCCATACTAATTAAGATCCGATCATTGGATCACGAAATATATACATATATTTTATATGAGAATTGAAGCCGGTTTTGTTTTTTGCCTAAAAATTAAATACTTCTTTGCCTTTCGAAAGACTAATATTTTGTTTGACTTATAAGTTTTTTAATAATGAAATGAAACTAAAAAAAAAATATAAATATGTATGTTTCTTTTTAATACAAACCAAATATAAAATTGAAATAAAACTTCATTAAATGTAGAGAGAAAAAATTATATTAAAAAATATTTTTTTTTTAACAGTAAAATCTAAGAGTAGAAAGTAAAAAGTAATGATTAAAAAAAATATTTAATATGTTTCTAAAAATTATATGAAATGAAAATAATATGTTTGGAAAACAATATAATCTAACTATGAAAATAAAACTAAATAAAATATAAAATTGCGGATTAAGACCAGGAAAAAATTATGAAAAAATTCTTAAAAATTAAATGAAAAAAAATATATATATGTATTTTTTTAAACAATATAGTCAAGAAAATGGAATTAAAAAAAGATAAAATAAAATAAGTTCCAAAATATTTACTGAATTAAAAAAATGTAAAAAAAAACCTAAAATTAAAAAGAAACATTAATTAAAAAAATAATAATAATTAAAACAAAGAAAAAATACTAGTTTCTAAAAATTAAATGAAATCTAATTAAATAGGCTATCTTGTGCCTAGTAGATATCTTTAAATTGTCGTAAAAAACTTGCAACCAACACTTAGTCCCTAATATTCTGGTCCATATTTACCTTAACCGAGTATACAAGAAATTTAAAGAAAATTGGCAACTTTTTAAAAATTATCCCAGTTTGAGATATTCTTATATTCTTTGGTGTTACCGGTATTGTAAAATTGTTCTTAACATATTCAATTACATAAATGGAATATGTATAAAGATGTTACTTATCAGGAACCACATTTTATGGACTGCAATGTACACATACATAAATGAGTACATTAAGGTGCATCAATCTCCATACAAAAAAATCGGTGCTGTTCTTTCATTGTAATTAAAAAACAATTATTTTATTTAAACCTTTGCCAAAATATTCAGATTAATGTGAGCAGGACCTATTTGAAAATACCTCCAAAAATAAATTTTTTAAAAACTTTTTTTTTGTTAGTTTTGAAAAATATTTTTTTCCAACAAATCACCAGATAATAGAAGAGTCTATGTTAAAAAAAAAAAAAATCGAAATTCGGTCGTTCCACGTGCGAAATAAAGACATCAAAGAAAATTTCAAAATTTTGAACATATTTTTAGAGGTTGCTTGCATATATTTAAATTGCTTTTAAATTTTCGCAAAATTTTACTTGAAATCTGTTAATAAATTTGAAATATTATTGAAACTTATTCATATAAATTCTTAAACTCTCTGAGTTATAACTAATAGTCAAAATTGTGTCGATTTTTTGCGGTTAAATAGAAAAATGTTTTTTTTTTCTTTTTTTGTTGGGTAGCCACCCCTAATTTATATTATTTATTTTATAAGCCTTGATCATTGCGTAGATTTCAGCCATTTAATATTTTTCGACAACCGCTTTCCATTGTGCTGTTATATTTCTTTATTGTTGTTTACTTGTTCAAATTAATTTGCTGTTTGCTATGTTAATTTCAATTTTCTACCGTAACACACACACGTATGCACTCGGTATACACAATTAAATATTTCGGTGCTCTACTCGTACGCTTTACTTTGTGCCTAACATTGCGGTTAATATAAATTATCTACGTTAAGAATCTTTCGAGCAACTTATTAAGCCGTTACGCATGTGCGTAGTTAAATGAAACAAAATATGTGCTAAATAGCTTGGAAAGTGTAATTACTTTAAGTGGGTTCTACATAAATACAACTACGAGCAACATAAACGTACTTAACATACATACATATGTTAATATATACTGGCAATCAAAAGTGAGTGCATGGTGTTTTTTTTGTTTAATATTTGCAATTTTTTTAAAGCTAAAATTTTTTGTTATTTTTTTATAAAAATATAGTTTATGCTTTAATCAGAGCCACATAAGCCAAACTTTCAAACTTTATACAGAACTTAGAAAAATTCACCGAATTTTCAGATAAATTTTGAACATTTTAATCTGAATTTTTGGAATTATAAGTTTTGGGTATGCAGATAGATCGGCTATATCATACTAAAAAGTTCAAAATTAGATGAAAATTCGGTGAATTTTTCTAAGCTCTGTATAAAGTTTGGCTTAGGTAGTTTTGATTAGAGCATGAACCATATTTTTATAAAAAAAAAATAACAAAAAAAATTTTAGCTTGATAAACATTTCAGGAATAATTTTTATACCCGAGCGCACTTGTGCACAAGGGTATTATAACTTTGTCCACATAACGGTTGTTTGTAACAGGCAAAACGAATCGAGATAGATATAGACAAATGTATACATAAATGATCAGAATGAAAAGAGAAATCGATTAAGTGGTGACTGTCTGTCCGTCCCTCCGTCCGTCCGTCCGTCTGTGCACACGATAACTCGAGTAAAAATTGAGATATCTTAACGAAACTTCGTACATGCACTTCTATTGGGCGTGGGACGGACGGTATTGAAAATGGGCGAAATCGGACAATAACCACGCCTACCTCCCATATAACGGTAATTTTCAGAAATACGAAAACTGCGATATTTTAGTAACTACTGAAGATNCTTATGATAAAATTTTGGAAAATGGGCGTGGCACCGCCCACTTATGATCACATTTATGTATATCGGTAACAGTTCTAGCAATTTGAAGCAAACTCGGTATGATTATTGTGCTTGCCACATAAAAGCAAAGCGTTGAAAATTATTGAAATCGGTCTAAAATTACGACCGATTTTCATATAACGGTAAATTTCAGAAATGCTTGAAATTTCAATATTTCGAAATTTAAGGATGCTAGTTTACTTAATATTTATACACACCGGCTTATCGTGTAGCGGTAGCTTTCGGTTAGGTGGAAAACATATATTTAATACTTGCGCCGGGTATTTAATGTTCGGCTCCGCCCGAACTTAGACTTTCTTACTTGTTTTTTACTTTTATTTACATGCAAACTTTACAATTAGTAGTCGCCTTAAAAAGTGCGTACTGCAGACTCTTCACGAACCACATATGTATGTATAAGTACCTAATAATTCATCGCAAATATTTTCATTTTCCCGAAATTTGTCAAATAGATGCGCCACCACTAGACTCTGCAACTTCGCCTCTTCTTCCTTCGACAAGAACGGCGCATCGGTCGTCGTTTCATGGCGCAACTCATCTTTGGCCGCCTTTTGCGTCCACATTTAGCCATTCGCCTCTTGCGGCGTTTTTTACAACCAGCATTTGCCCTAGGGCACACAGGGCCGCAGTCTTTCGCATATGACACCACCCGCATTTTTGTCGGCTTAATCAGTTGCTGCTGCAGCTGCTGCCGCTGCCGCTGCTGCTCTTGTGGCGGCGATAGTGGTAGTTTTCTTTTCTTGGCTGCATAAAAAGCCTAAGGTAAATACTTAAGATTGAACATCATTGACAGCGCAAAAAATTCTCATACTAACCTCTTCAATATACCGCAATTTGCTCTCTTTTGCCATATTATTCCATTCCTTAGCGCCGCGTCGTATGATTTCCACAGCTGAGAGACCACAATTGCGTTGACGAAATTCGCGTAGAAAATTCAAATATGGATTGCGATGAAGCGGTCCGCTGGGACGTTGGCATTTACCAGCTTTCGTTTGGTTAAATGCTGTCGTCTTCGACACGCAATTCATCTTCGACGTGGAGCGCAACGACAACTTTTTCTCAACCTCCATCTTTGGATAACCTATTTTGCAATCAATTTTTTGCGATGGGACGCACGAATTTAGATTCAGATAGATAAAATGAATACTTTGTTTGGTAAATACGTTTAATTTTTTAACAATTAATAAATTTTAATCTTTTTCACTTGAATTTGTAGTTATTGAGAAAAATCTATGAACTTGAAAGATGTAAGAAAATATTGAAATAATTTTCAAATCTCGTTGAGGTAAATTATTTTAAAAAATTTTCATTGTAGAGTGAGTTGTAGTAAAAAAAAAAAGAGATTCGGCCCAGTCAGCAGTGTTGCCAGGAGAGAATTTCGTTTGGAGCTGTAAAATTTCAAAGGCTATACAGACCCAATCAACTGAAATTTTTACCTCAAAATTGTGGGACTTATTCCTTTTGCTAGGATGTCGCTACCTCTTTAAAGGATACGCGGGCAATCACGTCTTTGAGTTTTTTTTAATCATCATTATTCTTAAGTGAAAGAATAAAAATTAATAACGTGGAACCTTCGACTTGTTTTACAATGTTCAATCTTAGAAAACTTTTGAGAAAATTTTTAATTTGTCAACTGTTGAAAAACTTTCATTTGAATTTTTTCCTATTTTGAAACGCAATAAATTTTATTTTATTTTTTTAAATATAAGTTTTTTTACTAATCACTTAGCAAGTAGCAATAATAATTATTATCTTTGAGAGAAAAAATAAAAACCGTAAAATAATCATTATGTATATTTGATAGCAAAAATAAAAATCAAATAATAATAATTTTATTTAAGCGAAAAAATAAAACTCAAATATTAATTGTTATCTCTTATATTTATTGGTTGAACTTGAAAGATAAAAAACACTCTAAATTATAGTAGGACGTTCGAACACAGAGAATAGTTAAAACCGTTTTGCGACGATTACAACTTGTTGATTTTTTTTTTTTGTTAAAATTTAAAGAATAATATTTATTTTTCGTCCCGATGTTTAGAATTTGATTTCAAAACGTAAAAAAGGGTTATAAAAATGCATTTCAAGCTTTAATTTGTTATTTTTTGGTTGATTCAAGATTTTTACAAATGTCTTATCCACACGTTTGTTAGATTTATAAAGAAAATGATTTTTGCCTGACGTTCACTTTCCCATGGAAGCTCCCATTTGCCTTAGCCTTAGACAATGAAATGCCCTCGACATTTTACCTTTTATTGTACCAGTACATTAACATACATACACACATATGAACATTAATTTTATTGGTTTTTATGAGAAATATTATTGCCTATTTTTATATCGATTTTTTTAAGGTCATTCAGAGGTCGGTCGCATCCTGTCGATTTAGGTCAAAAAATACGATTTTGTAGATTTATGAGTTTCATAGATTGAATATGATCTGAGAAGAGGATATATAGATAGGCCTTTAAAATGGTATATAATAGTCTATTGTCGGACTAGACTTGGGGCCCCTATTGCGAGTGTCGACTGGCAGTAGAATAGAAATTTGTGGATCGAGTCGATCATCTTTTATTTTGCTATTGTGTAACTTGATCGATAAAAATTTGTACTATTGTGAATGGTTGACAGAATTGTAAACAGCTGTTTGTTTGTTTACATTTGTTTCTTTAGTGTTTTATTTACATCATTTTTAAAATAATTGCTTTTATTATAAAATTTAAAAAATTGGACACAGTTGAAATATGGTTTAGTGATGAGGAAGATGATGTGGAAGCTAATCGATTAGTAGAGTTGGCTAAAGCAAGGAGAGAATTGCGAGATTCGTCGGATCCCTTGGAGTTGGAAGCTGGTACGTGGACTTCTTTAGGGCATAGGACGGATGGTATTGAAAATGGGCGAAATCGGACAATAACCACGCCTACCTCCCATATAACGGTAATTTTCAGAAATAGGAAAAGTGCGATATTTTAGTAACTACTGAAGATAATTCACTCAAAATTGATATTTACAATGAGTTTTAGACGAAAAATAAGAATATTAAAAAATCTTGGCAAATGGGCGTAGCCACGCCTACTTATGGTTACATGTGTATATCTTGGTAACCGCTGCACCAATTTCTTCCAAATTTGGCACAGTTGTTGGTCCTGCTACAACATACCAAATGGCCGAAAATTTTTAAAATCGGACAATAACCACGCCCACATCCCATATAACGGTAATTTAGAAAAATACGAAATCCTCGATAAATCAGTAAATATTAAAGCTAATTTATTCAAAATTGATGATTGCAACAATTCTTTACCAAGAAATACATTTATGACAAAATTTTGGAAAATGGGCGTAGCACCGCCCACTTGTGATCACATATATGTATATCGGTAACCGTTCTACCAATTTGTACCAAACTCGGTGTGGTTATTGTGCTTGCCACATAAAAGCAAAGCGTTGAAAATTATTGAAATCGGACTAAAATTACGACCGATTTTCATGTAACGGTATATTTCAGAAATGCTTGAAACTGCAAAATTTCGAAATTTAAGGACGCTAATTTACTTAAAATTTATACACCCCGGCTTACCATCTAGCGGTAGCTTTCGGAAAGGTGGAAAAACATATATTTAATAATTGCGCCGGGTATTTAATGTTCGGCTCCGCCCGAACTTAGACTTTCTTACTTGTTTTGAGTTAAAAATTTTTTGAGAGTTTTCTCGGGATTTTCGGTGGAAACTTTTCGGGATTTTTTCAGGATTTTCGGGACTCTTGAGTCCTTTTAGGGCCCTTCAGTATTCGTCGGTTAAATAATTCAGAAAATAAACGCTGATATGGGCTTTTTCTCTTTTCTTCAAATTTTTTCGGAATTTTAAGGGACTTCTCACATTCAACGGTGCATTTCAATCTTAACTATGTCTTTTTATGCTTCACTGAGGAGAGTAAAAATTATCAGTTTTTTTTTTGCCGGAAATTTGAAGGAAATAGTTATTTGAAAAAATTTGTTTTTGCCAATTTTTTTTTATCTGTTCTAATTTTTATCAATTCTTCTTTTGTTGCTCATGCTTCAAAAATATATTTTGTTAGAAAAATATGCTGAAATTTAACATGGAAATGTTTTTACAGACCACCGGCAAAAGCAATGAACTACAATGCAACAGCCACTGCGCCAATTTTTAAAATTACTTACAAGGTTATAGTTTTCGTTTTTAGAAATTTATTTCAGTTAAGTTAAATCAAATGCATTCATTGGGGACTGTCTGCGCGCCGTCTGGCCTTTTAATAGTTATTTGTATGTTCAGTGATTCGCCAATAACTGTCAGCCAACCTGGACTTTTTCGACTACGCAACAATTTTAAATACTCAGTAAGTACTGTTGCTTAGGTTTATGCGAAATAATTGAACACTCTCATCTGAGAAGCATAAGAAAACAAATGAGGTGGTGAAGTTAGTAAACCTCCGTGTAGATAAAAAAAAAATTAACTCTTTGCGAACAATTTAATTAGTGCCAAAAAGTATTAAATAATGCACCTACTCAGGCAGACAAAAGCCATTATATACATTTAATATTGAAACATTGTTCTCTTTTTTATGCAACTTCTGTGAATTACTTACTTAGTCTAGTTAGTTCGCAGAGAAAAAACTCGTTTAGCACGAAACAAAAAAAAACAACTCGACCCAATTGAAATGCAATTCCAATGTTCAGGCGATATGTCGTGAACGAAATGCAGTCAACGTTGACAAAATATATACATAGTTGGCTTGTACACACATACATATGTAAATATATACTTACAAATGTGCTTATATAAATATACACGTATAAGACGAGGGCGAATATGTCGCATGGCTAACAAATGCAGGTACGTAAACAAGTATGTATGTATGTATTGTATATGTAATTCAATCGCTTAAACTAACAAAGCTATCAGCTCTGGAAAACAAAAGCGCTACAGTGTGAAAACAAGCAAAATTACAAAAATACATACACACCTACATACGTACGTACAAACACGCGAAATGTGGCAAGGTGGAAGCGGAATGCCGTATAGAAGGAAGTTGACGTTGCAACTACTTAACTGTGACTTCATTAATAACAACAACGGCGAACGACATAACGACAACAAAAACAATAACGGGCTTTCTGTAACAAAAGTATGCAAGTAATGACAGCATGGCACGATGCCACCCACCCACCCACTCCCCACGACACACAAAAATGTAACGCGACACAAGCAACCGCAATTCATGCAACACGACCAAAAAAAACCAAAATATATCCACCCGGCAAAGTGTTACCTACCACTCGACTAGAGGTGGGTAACTCAACTCAGAGTTGAGTTATTGAGTTGATTCCTATAAGTGAATCGGTAACTCAGACTCCCTATCCAAAAAAAATGTAACTCAGTAACTCAGTTGATGCCGTAGGGCTCACATGAATCAATTGAATCATAGTGGCTCATATTTGTCCATATAACTCTCTCGCTTCGCCACAGTGTTTAGCATGGCAAAGTCTTGCATTTTGTTTTTGCACGAGGCGAATTTATACAAGGTGGTGGCAAGAATACAACAACAACAACCACATGTATTTTGTATTGCGGGTGTTATGTCAAATCTCACAAATTCTTATAATTTCGTTTTTTTTTAGTTTTTCTCGAAATATGTATGTATGTAAGATATATAAAGATGTGCATATCAAATCAATTGCCTTTCCAACCATATCCACATTTTGAAATTCGGTACAATAGGTTTCGAAATATAAGCTTTTGAAAATATTGAAAATTCCACCTTTACCCTCCCCCTAGCACCGCCCTATTAATTTGCACACAAAAAAAATTACACCTTTCAAATCAGTAGAAAGGAGCTGACCACGCCCACTTTAAAGTTTTGTTTTATCTCAACGGCCGCTATACCGCATCTATGCCTCAAAACGAGTCTACGATACGAATGAGTGTAACATACAAAGAGTCAAATGAGTTAGTTGAATGAGCTGACTCCTTAAAGTGAGTTGGAGTCATTGAGTCAACTCCTATAAATTTGCTGAGTTACCCACCCTTACACTCGACGAAGTTTTCTGTATGTTTTGGTGTGTGTGTGTGTGTGCAACCATTTGTCTGCGTTATACTCTGGAGGAATAGTGGCGCGTCGACTAACCAGCCAAAGTCATTCATAAGCGGGCAGGTTGGTTGGCAGTTATTCGCGAATGACTGAATGTATGTACATACATAAATACATTAAACTACTAAAAGGCCAGACGGCGCGCAGACAGCACCCAATGAATGCATTTGATTCGACTGAACTGAAATAAAATTCCAAAAACCGAAAAGTATGTACAGCATTGAAAGTAATTTTTAAAATTGGCGCAGCGAGTGGAGGTGGTTTAGGTGGCTGTTGCGTGGCACTGGCTTTGATGGTAGTTTGTAAAAACGTTTCCAAGTTAAATTGAGCGCATTTTTAGGAACAAAATATATTTTTCAAGCATGAGCAGCAGCAGCAGTAACCAGGCGCAGGTTAGGAACAGAAGCGGAGAATTGCAAAGACAGAAAATGAAAAAAGTTTGATTGTAGACTACAAAAATTTGCGAGTAACGAATGTGCTCAAGACTTAGACTATAAAAAAAAAAAACAATAGGAAACCATTTTCTTTTAGAGATACCACAAAAAATTAACTTTAAAAAATTCCGAAAGTTTCCGAAAAAATCTGGGTTTCCGAAAAGTTACCAAAGTTTTCGAAAAATTCAGATTCCAAATAATTCAAGCACTCCGAAAAATTCAGAAAGTTTCAAAAAAAAAATTCGAATGTTTCCGAAAAACTCTGCAAGTTGCCGAAATGTTCTACAATTTTCTGAAATATTCTGAGTTTCCGAAAAAATCAGTAAGTTTCCAAAAATTCAGAAAGTTTGCGAAAACTTCAGAAAATTTACAAAAAATTCAGATAGGTTGCGAGAGATTCCCAAAAATTTCAAAAGAAACTACGAAATTTTTCGAAAATTACAAGTCTCTGCAAAATTGCGAAAGCTTCTGTAAAATTACCAAAGTTTCCGAAAAATGCCGAAAGTTTTCGAAAGCTTTCGAAAAAGCTACGAAATTTTTCCAAAAAATACTAGTTTCCGCAAAAATGTGAAAGTTTCCCGTAAAATTGTGAAAGTTTCCGAAAAAATATGAAAGTTTCCATAAATATCCGAAATACCCTGAAACTTTACCATGAGTCCCGAAAAAACTCTAAGTTGAAAAAAATCCCAAAAGTTTCCGAAAAACTTTGAAACAATTCCTAAAAAATAATCCACGAGAATACCGGGAAGTCTTAAAAAATGCTGAAAGTTTCCGAAAAAGTTAGAAAGTTTCTGAAAATTTTAGAAAGTTTTCGCGAAATTCAAAAAGTTTCCCAAAAAAACTGACATATTCCGAAAAAATTCAGAAAGTTTCCGTATAAATTCAACAAGTTTCCGAAAAAATTCAAAATGTTTCCAAAAAATTCAGAAAGTTTCCGAAAAATTTGTAATTTATGCGAAAAGTCAAAAAGTTTCGGAAAAATTCAGCAACTTTCCGAAAACCTCCGAAACTTTACCAGGAAGCCCAACAGTTATGGAAAAATCCAAACAATTTCCGAAAAATCACGAAAGGCCCCAACCAATTCCTCAAAAAATATTCCAAAAAAAACCCTAGAATTTTGCCAGGAATCTTTTGGAAAAGTTCTGAAAAATGTTTACGTGCCAAGATGGATCCAGAAAACTTCCACGAGGTCTCGGAAAAACCCGAAAAGTACGAATTGAAGAGAATCGAGAATGAATTATAGGTCTACAGTGGCGCTCCCTGTCTGGTGATTTCATTTCAAGGGTGCACATTCCCGCAATGCCACTGATGCCTGGTATATACATATGTATACATGTACACAAGTCTAATCAGAGAATATGCGGACGAAACCGCATGGGAGGTCAGGCTCTCCCTAACCGATTTTGAGCCGACGCTAGTGATCCTAGCGCCCTTATGGCTTCTTAGCTATCAAAATAGGTTTCACACATCCCGCATTGGCATCAACCATTTGAACTCAATGCGTACTGAAAGCCACAAATGTTACATCATTCTGGAAGCCTAAACTTGATGACAATGAAGATTTTCTGGCAGAAGATTATCTCAACGAATTTCTGTGTAGGTTAGACCCATCTTCATGGTCATAAATTTTCTGTTCTGTTATAAACACAGCCAAAATATTCCGCTGCAACGCTGCTTATGATAAAGTATAACCGACCGGATATAGAATATTATCCCGAAAAAAATTGCGCTGGGTTTGAAAAGCCATCAGCCATCACAAAACCTACACACTTGGGACTTTCGTGCACTCACTGCACTGAGGTGCTTGTAACTTGATAAAACTGCTACATTTAAATAAAAGTTCGAGCATGGCCAGCGATTCGGAGAATGTAACACAACAACAAGGTGTCGGTGGAGGTGGCGATATCCAGCAAAGTTTGCCGGCATACTCAAGTACCGGTGTTGAATACCAAAGACAGGCAGGCAAGGCAGGCAGGACGGCAGGCAGGACGGCTGGCAGTCCGGCAGTTCACTTCCAAGCACTTCAACACGCTTGTCTGCTTCAAGGTGTGCCCACATGCGCAAAGGCTAATTTAGAATAGCTTTGGGAATTTCGTTTGTTGTTTGTCAGTTCGTTTTTTTTCATTTTTCCTTTTACGATTTCATTACGCGTCATTTCTCAACGAGTGGGCAAAAATAACAAAAATAGAAATAAAACTATCTATAAAAATTCTATGCATTCGACTGCAGGTGCAGGGTGTGTTGTGCATATTATCCACTTCATATATCCACATCAACAGCTTTAATAGCGTCTAAGCACGCGTGTTGGTGGTACGAGTGGAAGAAGCAATAAGCTGCCAGAGTAGCTATTTTAGTATTTTAAGAACATTTTTTGCTTTACTTTTTTTGTCCCTTTATGCCTTAAGCCGCCACACTCGCTGCCGCCGCTCACGTGCTTAAGCCTATTTATGACTCTAATTATGTTAAAAGTGTTCTGGCAATTGATCAAAAGTGCATGTTCCAACAAGGCGGCGCGGTGGACGAAGCGTTATTCGCTTACGAAAGGCTCGCCAAAGTGGGTGGTTTATGTATGAAAATATTTATGTAAGTAACTGCGATTGCAATGGCATGTACTTAGCTATAAATAATACATTTCTGTAGGTGTGTCAGCACCCACCGGCATTGGCTAAGGAAACAGGTCGTTGGTAGTTTAATGTTTACCGCTATAGGCTGGATTTTGTTGCACATCTGCGGCTTTGGCAGACAATGGGTAGAAAAAAATATTGACATATTTTTGGCAACCAACTTACCAAAACACAGCTGTTGTAGGGTTAATGGAATTATCGGCTTACCTGTAAATAAATAGAGAGAAATATTATTAGTTAAATGCTTTTTGTAAAAGAAAATATTATTAGATGTTAGCAATGCATGGAATTTTTTAACAATTTTAGGTTTGTATTAAGAAGATAATTAAAAAAAAAAATCGAAATAAAGAAAAAAATATTTTTCTGTTAACAGGTATAAAAACGAAAAGTGCCACACAAAGTAAGAGAGTTTCACTACCAGAAAGAGTTTCGGACTCCATAGTTCATTTGATTGGTTCATAGGTTTTTCGTTTCGGGTGTGGTATACTCGTCACTTCTTCAGTGGATCGGGCTATGTAGGGAGTTAACCGACATGCTGACCTGCATTGCCGAGTCATAGTAATCACATCGGCATACAATAAGCAGAAATACGGATAATTTTTAGCTTTTCGTGGTAATTTTTATTTTTCATACATTCATGAAAAAGCTAAGCTACCGAACGAGTTCGAAAAAATCGCAAGAGTTCGAAAAGGTCGCAATAGTCCGAAAAAGCCGCAGAAGCCCGAAAAGGTCGCAACAGTCCGAAAAAGTCGCAAGAGTCCGAAAACAAATTGCGAGAGTCCAAAGCAAATTGCAAGAGTCCGAAAAAATTCGCAAGAGTCCGAAAAAAAATCGCAAGCCCGACAAAAATTCGCAAGAGTCCAAAAAAATGGGCAAGAGTCCGAAGAAATTCGCAAGCCAAAAAAAATTCGAAAGAGTCCGAAAAAATTCGCAAGACTCCGAACAAATTCGTAAGAGCCCGAAAAACTTGCAAGAGCCCGAAAAAGTTCGCAAGAGCCCGAAGAAACTTGAAAGAGTCCGAAGAAATCCGATTTAGTCAGAGAAAATTCGAAATAGTCCGAAAAAAATTCGAAACGCCTAAAAATTCGAAAAATATTTCTAAAGAGTCTGAAAAACTGTAAATTTTCAAAACGAATGCATATAATTTACGAAAGTGCCCAAAAAATTCCCGCAGGAGCCCGCAAGTGTCCAAAAGAGAGGTGAAATTCCTGAAAGAAAGTGTTTGAAAAATGCTCAAGAGTCAGAAAAATATCAAAAACTCGCAAAAGGTACCAAGAATCCCTGAAAGATCAAAACAATTACTCAAAGAACATTTCGAAAAGTCTCAAAGCCAATGGCATTTTATTTTATTATTTTTTCCTCCAAAAATGTCAAGCAAGATGCTCACATTCTCAATAACCAGGTGGTGAAATTCGCGATTGAATTGTGTTACATAGAATACGGTGAGCGATACCGTTAGAGCGATATTCATTACAAGATCGATATCAATTTATAAACTCTTGGCTTAGTCCGTAAACAAAATAATTTATTTTTTTATTTGAGGAGATATCAGTTTCCGGAAATACTCGCAATCTCTAGAAAAGATGTGGATATACACCGTAAACATTTAAAAATAACTACAGAAAACTCAGAATAACCTCTATAGTTTCAGAAAAAACGGCGTAAAATGCTTGAAAAAT
Organism: Rhagoletis zephyria; assembly: GCF_001687245.7. Lineage (NCBI taxonomy): Eukaryota > Metazoa > Arthropoda > Insecta > Diptera > Tephritidae > Rhagoletis > Rhagoletis zephyria. Next base: position 45,183 of record NW_016159825.1, on the reverse strand, counting down.
CCGCAAAAGGCAGAGATTTCCAAGAAAAAAAAAACTCGATAGGTGATGAAATTTAAGAAAACTAAACAATACCGAACAAAAGTTGCCTAAGTAGTCCGAAATATTCCCGAAAACTGCGGAAAAATGGAAATTGCAAGATCACGGAAAATTCCTTGTATCAAAGAGAGTCAGAAGAATTTCCTAAGTAAGTAGTGCACAAAATTCCTTGCAGTACCAAAAAATGCCCAAAAATATCCTAAGTAGTCCGAAAAATTCCTTGTGGTATCAAAAAGTCTGAAAATATTATTAAGTAATCCGAAAAAATCATAAAAGAGTGAGAAATATTCCCTACAAGAGTCCAAAAAAATTCCTCAAGAGTTCGAAACTGCAAGTGGTAACCAAGAGTCGGAGAATTTCTTGAGATTCTGGAATTTTCCCGAAAGTGTCCGATAATTTCCTGAAATTATCCGAAATATTGCCAAAAAAGCCCGTAAGAGTCCGAAAAATTTCCTAAAGAATTCGAAAATTTTTCTGGAGTCCGAAAATATTCCAAAAATTTCTGAGGCCGAAAAATTATGGAAAACCTTCTAAAGGTCCCGAGAAACCTTTAATGATCCCAAAAAAATGCAAACACTCTAAAAAACCCATAAAATCGCGAAGCATTTCAGCCTTTTTTAATTCCAATTATATGGATTTTTTTAATTCTTGTCCAACTATCCTACTCTTTCAAACTAAGTAATTTGAGAAGAAATCAATTTTTGCAAATCGAAATTAACTCAATGATTTTCTCTCCATTAACTACAGTTTAAGCCATAAACTTTCTCCAATTTATTGTCTCATCAATTTCTATAAACATTTGCTGCATAAAACTGAAAAATTTTCTAAGAGAAGTCAAAACAAAGCAAATCAGTAATTAAAAATGATAAAACATGCAAATTTCGAAAAGCAATGTGCAGTCATATAAAACGCAAGCTCCAAGCAATTGAATGCCAAGTGGGGGAGATGAAAGACGAGACTGAATGGGTTTCTTGCATTTGTATCATCTTCAATTTCACTACAAAATTTTGTTGATATTTTCTTCTTTTGTTTTTGTTTTTTGTATTAGAAATGCTGCACAAATCATGCATTACCACTTTTATTTAGACAAAGTATAATTACTGCAATGGCAAGTACATTTATGGCACACAACAGCGCCGCGCACAGTTGCCAGTTGATTAGTCGAGTCATTTATATACTTATGTATGTATTTCCTTTTATGCCAAAATGCAAAAAAAAAATCTAAACAAAAAACGAAAAAGGATATAAAATTACAATGAAAGTGAATATGTAGTTGCGAAAACAACGTGCGAAGCGAAGCGAAGAAAAAAGCATTCACACATCCACTTCGCTAAATGTCACTTGCGACGCAGTCGCGCGGCGCTCTCAGCCTCCGAAATAGCCTTAGATGTGGCATTGGGGTACGAGTAACAACAGCAGCAGCAGCAGCAGCAGCAGCAGCAGCAGCAGCAGCCTCCTCGCATTTATTTGGCGCTTTTCACATGCCATTAGTCGAGGAAGTTTCCGCACATTTTCCACTTTTATGAACATGAAATGCACAATGCAAGTTGAAGGCGAACAGGTAAGCCTCGGTGTGACTGCGGTGGCGGCGGCGGAAGGGTGCGCAGCGCATGCAACAAATATTGTGCGAAGCATGCGTGGCATTAATGTGTGGCTGCTTGCGTTGTTAAAATTGCATTACAGCGCGCAGGCACACAGACGCACGCATGCTTGCAAAAAAAAACAAAAATGTGCGAGTTGTCGTCGCCAGGTGTGCTCATAAATATGTATGTATAATGCGAAATATTTGTAAAGACGATACGTCTTAAGTATCTGTAATTAGATGCATACCCTGCAGGAAAATGCTAACAAACTTTATTTGATGAAAACTTGAAGTTTTTTAATTTAATTTGGCAATAACAGAAATATGCTCGAGTTATTTCGGGACTATGCAAGATTTTTTTTTTAAATTTTCAATATTTTCCGGAAAGTTTTTCAGGTCCTTTCGCGAGTTTATTTTAGTTATCACGGAATTTTTGGAAACTATTCGAGATTTCTTCGGAATTTTTAGTGACCGTTGAAGATTTTATCGAAATTTTCCGAAACATTCAGGGTTTATCCGAAAATTTTCTACATTTTTTCTGATTATTTCGGGGTTTTTCAAGTTTGGTTGTTTTTTAATTATCACGGAATTTTTCGATACCTTTCCAGATTTTCTCAAATTTTTCCCGGACTCTTTCGGAACAAAGCACATTTTTTTTACTTTTCAAAGCTTTCCAGGATTTTTTAGATCTTTCGGGAGTTTTCGGTTTTTTAGAAATTTTTTCATAATTTTTGAGACTACTCGGGATGTCTTTGGGATTTTTCGAGAACTTGTCAAGATTTTTTCGCAGTTTTTCAGGACCCTTCAGAATATTTCTAGACGTTTATTAAAAATTTTGCCAGATTCTTTCTTGCAAATTTTTTAACGGGACTTTCTTGATTTTTCGAGTTTTGCTTCGAAATTTTCTCGCCATTTTTAGAGACTATTCGGGATTTTTTGGATCCTTCGAGAACTTTCAAGATTTTCTCGGCACTTTTCAGGACCATTTAGATTTTTTTTTTGGGGGTTTTCCCTAATCTTTCCCGTTTGGGAACTTTCAAGATTGATTCGTGATTTTTCGGGGTTTTCTAGACCTGTAAAATTTCCTCGGGATTTTTGGAACCACACAGTATTTTTTCGGGACGCATATTTCGAAATTGAGTTCAGTTCTAAGCGTTTTTCAAATCATATCAAACTTTCCCGGGATTTTTAGGGATCAGTCAGTATTTTTGCTGGATATTTAGAATTTTTTTCAGAAATTCTAGGGAGTTTTCAAGACTTACTGAAACTTATCTGATTACTTTTCGCTAACAAAAAAAAATTCTGGTAAACTTTTCCAATTTTTTTGCTTTCAAAAATAAAAAATAAAATAATAAATGTCAAAAAATTAAACCTATAAATAAATATTTGGCGCTCATAATTTCGTTCAGCGTTTGACCAATTTTCCAATTTGTGATGTTTGCCTTAACGTTATTACACAAAGAATAAGGATCTGCTATTTTACGCCGCCTCCGAACGGCGGATGGATTTATGAGAAGCTTTTCAATGACAGAAAAACCCTCGGAGATTTGTCGAGACGAAGTATTAATGACAAGTGGTTCCTACGGGGTACCTTTATCTTCAGCTGTATGTATATACATTTGTGTTTATTTACTATATGTGCAACTTATTTTGATTTTAATTCGCCGCTTCTCTTGTTTTTTTTTGCTTATGAATTATTTAAATATGACAAATGCATTATTAATGTGTGCCTACCCGTTTTACCCCTGCCGCCTCTTATTGTAGCATCGAAAAGTTGTTTCTTAAGTAGCTAGTTTCTAAACTGTTTCAATTAAAGTTTTGCTTCTTCGCTAAAGTCTGATGCCGCAAACTGCTTTACTTTGTTCAGAAGATAAACTACAAATAACTACGAGCACTCGTATGGATGTGGCAAAAACATAAAAGTGGAAAATGGAGCAGACGCTGAGAAAACAGTTTACGTATTCAAGCGAAGATCTGTTAAATCCTTAAATTTTTATTGGAATCAGGGAATTTATTTCGACTATTTCGAATTTATTTTAGATCCGTCTGATTCTGTTATAACATAAAGACGCACCCCATTATTTAATTTTTTTTTCCCATTTTTAATTAATTTTGTTTTTGCTTTGCTAATTTTGTTTTGTTTTAATCTTTTTTATTGTTAAAAAAATATTACTTTTTAATTTTATTTTAAGAAACTAATTATTATTATTATTTTCTTATTAATTTTTTTTTTATGTATTTTTATGTTATTTCATTTAATTTTTAGAAAACTTGTTGCTAATAGACAAACAGAATAACGCTCAAACCTCCTAGAGATACAGAAAAGATCTTTCAAGACAGTTGCCAATTCAGTCTACAATTGTCTTACGAAATACTTGTTTTTGGGAAGACTGTGTGGTGAGGTGAGTTGAAAGCCAGTTGCCAGGATGGTTCGATTAGGTTTGTTGTAGCGGCACGACTAGTGTTAAGCCATTCCTATATCAAATAGCCGTTCAACTGTTATTGTTCTTTGTTTATTTAATTTGCTTTTAAATTTTTTTGTTTGAATTTTTTTTTGTAATTAAATTTTTAGAAAGTTATTTTATGTATTTTTAATTTATTTTTTCATGCAATTTTATCTAAATTTTTCGATTTCATTGTTTTAAAAAGAAACATATTTTTTTCAGTAATTTCTTTGAAACTTGTTTTATTTTTTTCTGTTTCTATATTATTATTTTTTTATTTAATTTGCTTTTAATTTTTTGATTTTCGTGTTTTGAACTTTTATATTTTTCAATTCTTATTGATCTTTTTTAACTTATTTTTATTTATTTTTTTAATTTTGTTTTAATGAGAAAAAATATTTTTTTTTATTCCATCTTGTTTTTAGAAACCTATGTTAGTTATTTTTTTCTTTTTTTAATTTAGTTTACTTTTTTTAATTATTGTTTTTTATTTGATTTAATTTCTTGATTTTCGTGTTTTGAACTTTATATTTTTTCTTTCCTAATTATTAATTTTTTTTTACCTTATTTTATTTATTTGTTTTAAAGATAAAAAATATTTATTTTAATTTCATCTTATTTTTCGATCATTCTTTTATTTATCATTTCGTTTTTTAATTTAGTTTAATTTCTTTTCTTATTTTATTTCTTGTGTTTAATTTTTCTTTTCATTTTGGTTTACAGGGAAAAATATAATTTGTTTTTTAAATTTAATTCATACTCATTGCTAAAAGACGAAACAGAATAACGCAGATCTTTCAATTAGTCTTTCGAGGAACAAAAATTAGCTTTTAAAATGGTTGCCAGAAATGACAATTATCTTACGACAGACTTTGTTGAATTGAAAGGCAATTGCCAGAATTGGCCGGATAGTATGTACCCATGTTTAATTAAATGAAATGTATAATGAAATGAAAACAAATTATTTTTTTTTACATCCACGAGTAGGGTTGACGAATGCAAATCGTATCTACTCACATTTTTTTTGCAGAAAAAAAAATTTTATTCAGCAAATCCAAATGATTTTCAACCATGTAAATGACAACTCTACTATTTCAATTAATCATTTTCATAAGTTATATTTATACGCACTTTAATAAGAATTCAATAAATTGCAGGCTCACCTCACTCCATTTGAACTGCCATTAATTATAATTATTTTTTAACTGGCAATCATTAAATAATTGTTCAAATTGAAGGACGGACGCATTTAATCGCATGACAAACGAATTTTTTATTACTTACTTACATATATTCACAGCAATTCAGCTGAAGCTGCAACTGGGGTGTTGCACAAGCTGAACTTGCCACAAAAACAACAGTGAGTTGAGTGCGCCGCAATAAGCAGGATGAATCGTGCTGGAATGCCACGCCCTCTCATCACCGCACAGCCAAAAGAGTCAGCATAGTGTGTGAATGCACAACAGACATTGCTAACTAACCATTGACCATTCAGTCAATCAGTCAATTGGCTGATGGTAAGTCATTCAAATGTTTCTGTGTCAGCGACTAACAGATCTGAACTTCCAAATCGGCACGTACAATGTGAATGAAGCCAACGAGCAATTACAAAAACAACACAGCATTACTGGTAACATTGGTGGCGGCCGGCCATTCAAGCTTTCAACAGTGCAGTAAACAAGTAGAAATGAAGAGATAGCGAGCGTAATAGAGACAGAGATAGTACGATTAGATATTTGCAATCTCCATCTGTAGCTTAAGAGAAAATTATGCCACGGAAAATTATTACAAAACTTGATGATTTTAATGTCTACCTATAATTTATGCCAATAAACATTTCGACAGCTCACAAGAAAGCATGAAATGATGGAGAATGTATTGTGTACGAAAAAAAAGGAAACAATAAAAATAAATGCAGAAACCCGCAAAAGTACTAATAAAAAGTAAACGTCAAACGGTAAACGTGAGTTTCATTTCAATGCGTCGTCGCCGACACAGGCCACAGGCCAAAGTGAGCAGATAAATTACAGCGCCCCATGCCAATATATTGGCAATAATCAACAGTCATCTATGTATAGGAGTAGCGGTAAAAACGACACGACGGCGGTTGTCTGTTGTTTTGAAAAAGGCCATGGCTAATGAGTCGAAATATGAACAATTGCTGAAGATGAAAGTAGAAAATATTATTGGACATAGCCGCGTGTAGACAAACAAACCATGACAAACAATAGTGGCGACCAGCGGTCAAGCGACCATGGACAAGCTGCCTGATGCGAGAAGCGAGATGCGACTTAGGGAGAAAGGCTATTGCTTTGGGAGAAAGATATATTTATTGCACTGCGCGAAAATTTTTGTTGTTTTGCTTGAATTTCCAAAACCTTAAAGCAACGTGAATAAATCCAAAACAGTTAGAGGCGGAGTGGAGAGGGTTAGCCCACAAATAGTCAATTACTTACTGCGAATCTTTCGCTCTAGCAATAAAATATACATCAGTCAACTTTAGGCGACATACACTCGGAGCGCTTATGGCTGAGCTGAGAGATGAAGCGAGCTGATAAAACCTCCTCCCTCCTTCCATTGTGATAAAACCAGGTTTAGAGCAGTTTCACAAGAGTGTTTAGCGCTGAAACCTGATTGATCCTTAATTTGTTGATATGTTATTGGACGCAAACTGGCATTGTGTTATACTAAACTGAATGGGCTACAAAACTGAATACCCGAAATATTATAAACTTATACACTGCCGGTCACTTGTATAGTTGCAGTCTTGTTGCTTTTTTTATTTGTTTATAGTTTGAAAACTAATGTATACTAAATAAACAAGGAGAAAACTGTCAATACTGATAATGAAATGGTTGCTCTATTCAAGTGGCGGGGAGTGTATATATGTATGTACAATAGGGTGCCCATCGAAAATAAATTTTTTTCCAGACCCTACCTCCTAATTTTATTCCTTCTTATGAGAAATATGATTGCCTATTTTTATAGATTTTTTAAAAATCATTTAGAGGTCGCGACCTGTCATTTTAAGTGAGAAAATACGGTTTTGATTCGATTTCAAAGACCGAATACGTCGCTCAAAGTTTTCCATGTATATAATATCGGAAATAAACCACTTTTCGTAGAAATGGTATGTTATTCTTGAAAATCAATATTTTACGATCGAAAGAATCTGGTTCAGGGTTATATGAAGCGTCAATCTTCCTATTCAATATGTTTTTTTTTTTGGGGAGTTGGGTAAATTTGGTGAAAAAAAAACATATTTTTTCTTTTGAATTTCTTAGCAATATGATAATAGCATCTGTACTAATTTCATTAAATTTAACGGTAGTGCGACGATTTACCGGTCGTATCAAAACATGGTCAATATAAATATATTCCTATTTATTTCGAATATACTATCCACAAAGACGGTGTCTAATTTGTTGGCAATTTTACTGCTATTTGCGTATATTTTGCCTTTGGTAAGGTTTTTTTTTTTGATGTTTTCTTTGTTATCAGAGTTTTTGACAATATTTTTCAAGTACTTATTTCCACATTAGAAGATTATCATCTCTATTTTTTTCAACTTATATTGTATTTTTTTTATCACTTTCGTTTGCCTTTTCTTTATTTTGTAGTATTCTACCTAATCACCTGTGACTATCGCCCTATTGCGGATCGAAGAATTTGCATGCAAGCAATTGACTTTGTTCGAAACCTCGTTTGGTCTCAGAACATCACTCACATTTGTGGTTGGTACCCGTATGTAGAACCCTTCTGAATGGCTTCTACGTTTTCCAGCGTTAAAATTTACTTTTAAGGTATACATACAAGGTACAGGGTGTCATATCAGGCTGGTACGGGGAGTCATAAATGGTTAGAGAGCTTTTTGTCGTCCAAAATCCGCAGCAAGAACCGATTGGATGGGAGGGCGAACTATCGGACGGCAATCATTGGCTTCAGCTAACGCGAATTTTTAGGTTTTGGCCGGGTTTGGACTTTTTTAGTACTTTTGTGGGATCATTTTGGTACTACTTCAGGACTGACCATTTCGTATCAAACTCAAAATTCTTTCAAATTCTTTACAGTTTGGTTGGAGGTCTACTTTTTCCACGTTTGCCATGATTTTCAACCTGCTAATAACATTAAAAAGTAGAACTTTTCTGCTTCATTGGTGCAGTACAATTTCATTTAATTTTGTGATTTCGAAAAGCTTCATGTTTTTTTATAAGCATTTCTCTCAGTGTACCATGCGCTCACATACAGTCGCGTAATCATAATTGATAAGTTAACAACGATTTTGTTGGATTGTTGGTGCACAAGAATGCCAAGGCGGTAAACAAACGCGCAAAAATACAGTAATAACAAAGAAAACGGCGGCAACAATAAAACCATAATTTGTAAAAAAAAAACAAAAAACCTGCTGGAGGCAAAGCAACAACCGCAGCCCCAGCGGACTTTCTTTTTTCGTGCTTTGAGGAGCGCGCGCGCTTTTTTTAGGAACCTGTCTTCTCAGCGGAATGTATAGCATCGAGGAAAACCAGCCGCCACAGAAGTCAACAAACAAACAAGCAAATCTGCAGCTGCGCAGGCCGTTTTAAGCGCTGGAAATCTTTGCAAGTAAGCACCATAAAATTATTTGCTGTTTGCCAACGTCATTGTGGGTAATTGTTGTTGTATTTTTTTTTTATCGTTTTATTTATCCGCTGCGGCGTAGCGATGAACTCAAAGCGCAGAAAAGTCGCAAACAAAAAAAATGTTAACCAAGAAAAATCGAGAAAAAATAAAAATAAAGAAATGCAATCACTAAAGTTAAAAGTATGTCAACAATGGCAAAGTACCGCGGGCAACACTCCTCGGCACTGCCTGCCAGTGCTGCTTGGTGACCAAGGCGGCCTCTTTCATTCATTCGTCGTTTACACACACACTCACTTATATGCGCAGGCAAGTAAGCAAGTAAACAGCCAGCCAGCCAGCCAGCCAGCCATTTAACTTGCTATGCGACATGGCATTTATTTGCTTTAGCTGCTGCGACGACGACGACGAATGCAGAATGCAGATACGAACAAGAATTGGGCTAATTGCCAGTAATAATGGTTCGACAAGAAAAGCAATTAATTTCCAACACCAGAAATGAGTTAGATGCGCACGGCAGTAGTAGGAGGGTCGAGGGTAGAGAAGAGGCAAAAACTAAAAATGTTAAATGCTGGCAATTAAGCGCTTGTTTGTGAATTTNTGCGACGACGACGAATGCAGAATGCAGATACGAACAAGAATTGGGCTAATTGCCAGTAATAATGGTTCGACAAGAAAAGCAATTCATTTCCAACACCAGAAATGAGTTAGATGCGCGCGGCAGTGGGAGCGTAGAGGGTAGAGAAGAGGTAAAAACTAAAAATGTTAAATGCTGGCAATTAAGCGCTTGTTTGTGAATTTTTTTGCAACCGATTGCATACTTCAAGGCGCTGCTAACACGCATTATTAGCAAGCCGAGGTGCATTTGCTAACGTCACTCACTCTCAGCAAGTAGCGTTTTGACCTTTTCGCCTATTAGTGGCAAGAGAAAATCGATTGGCCATATTGGCATGACACCACCACAAAAACCACAAAATCAAAGCGAATTAAATGATTGCGCCGCCGATCCTTTTTTAGCGGTTTGTGGGCGTTGAGGAAATAGATGAGGAAAATTATTCACCGTTATCTTCTTTATGTGGCAGCGAATTGATTAGCCTGCTGTTGAGGCGGGAGGCGGCTGGCAAGTGGAGGTGCGCACAAAAAAACGGAGTGAAAAGTTTAGCCTGCATTTTTTACCAAAGTTTTAATTATTAGCAATTGGCATGCAGCTTGCCGACAGGTTGGCTGATTAGCTAATTGGTTAAAAAAAAAAAAATATTTGGTTGGTAAGTTGCCTGCAGTTGCGCACCTATCGTTAGCCGTCATCAATGTTGTATCAAAGCGCAATTAATTTTCATTTGCAGCAAATTTATCGCTCAACGCAGGGNTTATTAGCACAAAGAGCAAGCCGAGGTGCATTTGCTAACGTCACTCACTCAGTCTGTAAGTAGCGTTTCGACCTTTTCGCCTATTAGTGGCAAGAGAAAATCGATTGGCCATATTGGCANAGCCGAGGTGCATTTGCTAACGTCACTCACTCTCAGCAAGTAGCGTTTTGACCTTTTCGCCTATTAGTGGCAAGAGAAAATCGATTGGCCATATTGGCATGACACCACCACAAAAACCACAAAATCAAAGCGAATTAAATGATTGCGCCGCCGATCCTTTTTTAGCGGTTTGTGGGCGTTGAGGAAATAGATGAGGAAAATTATTCACCGTTATCTTCTTTATGTGGCAGCGAATTGATTAGCCTGCTGTTGAGGCGGGAGGCGGCTGGCAAGTGGAGGTGCGCACAAAAAAACGGAGTGAAAAGTTTAGCCTGCATTTTTTACCAAAGTTTTAATTATTAGCAATTGGCATGCAGCTTGCCGACAGGTTGGCTGATTAGCTAATTGGTTAAAAAAAAAAAAATATTTGGTTGGTAAGTTGCCTGCAGTTGCGCACCTATCGTTAGCCGTCATCAATGTTGTATCAAAGCGCAATTAATTTTCATTTGCAGCAAATTTATCGCTCAACGCAGGGTACGAAAACTGCAACAGATTAGTCACTCTTAACGCTCCTATTTTTAAATGCCTTGCATCGTAGAGTTGTTATTGGTACCAGGGACTGCAAATCATAGTTTTTTTAGATTTTCAACCGAAATAAACGTAATGAAAGAATGGTGGTACGGCTTTTTACGAAGCTATCGTTAGTCTTCTCTCATTATAGACATAACCTGGACTTCTACTTATTTGAACAAGAAATAGAGATTTGTTTATATTTTTGGACAGATGTCAAAAATGCTTCGATATTTTACGCGCCTTTCGAGACTCTTGGAATCCTTTGCGGGTTTAATTTTTGCGACGTTTCGGGATTTTTCTAAATTTTTCGAAATTCTTCTTTTTGGGCCTATTGGGATTTTTGCTAATTTTCGTGGTTTCCAGGGCCGTTCAGGATTTTTCATGGACATTTCAGGATTTTCAAGCCTTATTGTGCGGAGTTTTTCTGTTTTTTTCGGATGCTTCGTGTTTTATTTTTTGCGATTTTTCTTTTTGGAATACATTGTGTTTTCATTTTCAGGAGTTTCTGCGGAATATTTTTGGAACTTTTCAGAATTATCGTTTTTTATTCTTCCGGATTTATCGGCAACCATCCGTTTTTTCAGATTTTTCATTATTTTCTTTTTTTTTAATAGTTTGATTTGGAATTTTCGGATTTTTTCCCCGGCGACTTTTCGTGCGGGATTTTGTGGGACTTTTTTCGGGACTTGTCGAAATGCTTTCAAGGTTATTCACGGTTTTTCCAGTACTTTTTGGAAAGTTTATAGGGCTGGTCAGAATTTTATCAGAACTTTTAGAGGATTTTTAGGGAAGGTTTTTCAGGCACCTCGGGCTTTAGTTTTCAGGACTTTTCGGTTTTTTTTTTTCACACCCTTCGGGAGTCGTCGAGCATTTTTTTTTTTGAAAATTGTCGAATTTTTCTGGACTTATCGAAATGTTTTTAGGACTGTTAAGGGCTTTTTTGGAACTTTTCAGGGTTATTGTGTGTTATATCTGCTGATTCGGATCAACCAATCCTTTTTAATGCCTGCTCGAGTTCAGGGTATTTATTGTATTCAAACGCATTAAAATCTTTTATTCTCCGAATGTAATAAACACTTGGGCCTCGAGCCGGCATTAAAAAGGATTGTGTTGTGTTTTATTCCTCGCAATTTTTTGGGACTCTTCTAGCCTTTTTTAACCGACTTCAAAAAAAGGAGGAGGTTATCAGTTCGTCGGAATATTTTTTTTTATTTTTTATTTTTATTTTATTTTTTCTATTTTTATTTTTTTTTATGTATGTTACCGCATAACTTTGGACCACGTCAACCGATTTCGATAATTCTTTTTGCATCGGAAAGGTAGTGGTATCTCAGAGGGGGTTCCATACTAATCTGGTTAAGATCCGGTCAGTGGATCATGAGATATATATATATATATTTTTATTTATATGAGAGTTGAAGTCGGTTTTTTTTGCTAAAAATTACTTGTTTGTGTTTTATATTTTTCCGCAAAGTTTTCAAGACACTGCTATTTTTGTCAAAAATTTTCGAAAGGTTTTTATGGCTGCGTTCAATTTTTAATTTATTTTTCGCCTTATTTTTAAGTATTTTTGGTTTTTCAGGGAGACCTAGGGCTGGTTTCTCCAACTCAACTTAACTTCGTTTAGCCACTTTTTGGACTTAAGTCAAAAGTTAGCCTACGTTTTACACAGCTTATCCATGACTAAGTCAAGAAAATTGACTTAACTAAGTTAAGTTGAGATGGAGAAACCAGCCCCTAGTGTTTTTTCAGGATTTTTCTGGATTTTTTCGAAAGCTATTTTGTATTTTTTTTTTTAACTTCTATTTAATGCCTTAGAAAAAAAAATCAAAATTACCGGCTATTTTCGCTAAAAAAATATCGTGGATGCTTTCATCGATAATACTCATAATTGTAAAAATAAAAATAAAAGCGTCAGGTAAATTTTTTGCTTTTTATTATATGTATATTTTATACTCGTTGCGGTCTCTGGTATGTACACATTAGACGGGTAACCATAACCTCAGGATTTGAAATTTTATTTACTATCCGAAATTTTGGAAGGTTGCCGATTAAAATATTTTCGCAAAAACTACACTCGATATCCGATATTTTTTGTTATACTCTTTAATATTACTAAAAAATCTTTCGTTAGATAACTTGAGCACTTAATTTCTTTTTTTTTTGTAACTACCTCTAATGTTTACGACATTACTGCAGATGCATGTCATTCTGTTTAAACGAAAACAATATACAAACATATGTACAATCTTTAAAGAATTTACATTTCAAAATTCCAATAAATCTAAAATTTATGTAAACAAGCATACGTACATAAATATATGTATGTATGTATATGTATGCTTGCATATCAAAAGCACATTTAAAATATTTGCATATGCTGTGTATTTATTTTGTTTTAGCAAATAAAAAAATGGGTCATTAGATAAAAAAAAACCATACGACACAAGGTCGCGTACAATTAGCAAACATACATACATACATACATACATATGTTGTACATACCAGCATGCCTGCAGGCTAACGATATTTTTGCGTTTGCGCAGTTGGTGTTTGCAGTTTTCTTTTTGTGTGTATGTTGAATTTTTTATAATTTTCGCTATAAGACTTGAATTTCATGTAGATACTATAAAATTTCCAAAAAAAAATGTTAATTAAAACAAAATAAACGCAACTGTGCACAGTAGGCGGAGAGGCCATGTTTTACGCGACTAAGGGTTATACTTGAAAATTTTGATAAATAACAGGGAATAAAGCCGTTGTTATTCAAAAATGCTAAACGAATTCAGAGCTCTTTTACTAAGTTACTAACTAATAAATAAGGATACAAATAAATAGTTAGATCAAAATATTTTTTAAAATTAGCAAATTGTCCTTTAATCCTAAATCATTCAGGTTCGTCGCAGTGATTTTTTAAATAAAAGGCACCCAAATCATCGTACAACTAACTTCATTCTACAGCAAACAATTAACAACACTTTATTTATAACCCAGCTCGCAACTGTCAAGAATTTAATTTGACATACAATTCGTGATTAACGTGTCTAAGAACCTAAGAAGTGGTAGATTAATAAATTGCATTTTAAAATTCTTTTTTTATTTTTATAAAAATTTCCAATGGATTTGACAGCTGTCAGTTTTCAAAGTTTTACTCTGACAAAAAATGTGTGACCAGAGTGTCTAAAAATCTGATAAGTGGCATTTTAAAAAATATTTTCTTATTAAAAAAAAAAAATGGCAATCTATTTGACAGCTGTCACCTTCCAAAGCTTTAATTTGAAATAAAATTCGTGACTAGTTTGTCTGAAAACGCAATCTGTAGAATATTTAAAAAGATTTTCTTATTCTTAGAAAAATTTTCTGTCAATTTGACAGCTGTCAACTGTCAAAATTCTAATTTGACATAAAATTCGTGAATAGTGTGTCTATTCAGTGGGTTTTTCAAAAACATTTTGTAATTTTTAGAGAAATCGACATTTGATTTGACAGCCGGCAAGTGTCAAACTATAAATGTTTTGGCATATTCGGATTTAGCATGAATAAAATATAATGATTCTACAGTTTTATTAAAATCATAGCATACCTTCGAATTTTCAGCTAAAACATAGCCTCTCCGACCACTGTGCGTTGTGGAAATGTACTCTGGTATTTGCATATTTAAATAAACTAGCGTTGCAAAATCTCAGCATACGTATGTTTTTGAGTTATGTATGTAAATCTAGTAAAATCTAGTTTGCAATAATTTTCCCAAATATTTTCTCAAAAAAAAAAAACGGCTCTTCTGTTCGTTGCCACTAGAAAGAAGAAATATTACTGTCGATAGCCAATTTGTTCAGTGTCACTGAAACGAACAAATGTATTTCCTAAAAAAAAACACGTCGAAGAGGCAAAAAAAATACAATTTTCAGACTCACGCGTAGTGGCCAAAATGCCAATCGAACGTTTGAAGCAGCCGGGCAGAGACAAGTGGCTACTTGACGCATAACCACAGCATGCTTGAAGGCACTCTTTTCTTATCGTAAAGTTGCTTTACAAGCAGATTTTTTTTTTTTGCATTTCAGCAAAGCAATAAAGCGATTGCATAACACTACATATGAATAGTCAAGCAGTAAAATGCGTGCCATGAACGCTTGCCCATAGGGAAGTGTAAATACAGAGTGAAGAAAAAAAGTCACTCATACGCCATGTAGTAGGCTTTGCTGACAATCACTGCTTGAAGCGGCCACAGCTTTCAAATGGTTCAAGTGATAGCTGGTGAACACATGTCTGTCTGTCTCTGTTGCGGTGCGTAAATATTGCCAATTCATTTGGTGTGCTTTGTAACGAACACCAGCTATAAGCAAACAATAATCAAAATCGAAGACAGCATTTCCCGCCGCGTTGAAATGTAAATTACCTTTACTAGTTAGAGCTTATGAAATTGGGTAAGTATTGTTTGCTTTTTCACATTTATGTATTTATTGATTTATTTATTTATTTATTTATTTTTACAAATACATACGTATGCGTAACCTAATGATTATACATGCATTTGTATGGCATGTAATTGCCTTTTATTCAAACTTTCTATTTATTTGCCATATTTTTGTTTATCTTCGCTTAGGGTTACACACACATGCACGCCAATTTATTTAGTTTGTATATATATTTTTGCTGGCTTTTGGCATAAAATTATAGTTGCGTTGATTGTTATCTGCAGCTGGAGGCAGTCGTCGCTTGGTCGGCATTGTTTTGTTCATTACTGCTGCTTTGACCACCCGTTGAAGGAGCAAGGTTGTTTTGAGTGTGTGTGTGTGTGTGAGTGCATGTGTTTGAGTGCTATACGAGTACAGCCAGCATTGTGCCAAATATTTGTGGCATTTGGTATTTATTTTGCATAAAATTGAGTTGTACGCTTGAGTAGTGCCAGATTGTCTAAACCACTATGAAACAGGTTGCCAGTCAGGCTGGTTTGCAATGTGAAACCAAAATATTGTTAGTTGACCTTTGCATCACTTTAGAACGGCTAGACCGATTTGCTTTGTTGTTTTTTTGACATTTTTGAATTTAATAAGCCTGCATAATCTTTTATAAAAAGAAAAATGATATCTCTAAGTACTTTTATTCCGAAATATTTGCCAATAGGGTTGCCAGCTTTAATAAAAATTTATGAATCTAATGCATAAATAAAATATTACAATGCTGGTATCAAACGAAAGCAATTTTCTAAAAATCGATTTAAAAAAATTGCAGAGTTGCCACCTATCGAAAATGTAGTAATGATTTTTTACATAAATACATACAGTAAGTATGTTACGCATCCATATAACGCACAAACAGAATATTTTTTCTATATGAAGGAAGGTACGCAACACACCCTCAGCGAAAAAAAAAATCTCGAAAATCAACGGTAATTTTAGCGACCCGAAAAATCTAAAATTTCGATCGAAATTTCTTGGTATATCTTGTATTTTCCCCGAGTTCTGTATGAAATTAAATAAATTGATTATTGTGCTTTTTGCTGCTGAATGTAACTATACTTTTTTTAAACTAAGAAAAAATTTATCTGGAAAATATAATAAATAAATAAAATCATCAAAACGTCAGCGTATGCATATTTTTGGAGCTGACTGTAAGTAATCCAACAAACGAATTCCAAAAAAAAAAATTGTGCATGATTGCCACTTGTAAGTTTATGTCAAAATTTTAAATTAAAAACTCACACTGTAAAAACTAAATTAACTAGAAAATTTTTTGAGACGGGTTGCCATTTTTGGGAGAATTCGAAGACAGTTGTGTCTCAGAATTTTGTGTGTCAGAATTTTTCTAAATGTTGTACATATCTTGAGTCCTTGATTTTTATGGGTTTGGTTAAAGCGCACACAATATTCTTAAAATATTCTTGAAAAACAATGTAAATATTAAAAAATCGCCAAGCGCTTTTTTGAGTTACTGTATTTTTCTATAATAACTACAATTGAATTTTATTTTTAATGTTTTCGTTATTACGTTTAGTTTCATCACTTTCTCTTTTGGGTGAAGGAAACCGAGAACACCATATAATTAGTTAAATAAAAAGTTCTTATTAAAAAATTTCCATTTTAATGGAAATAACTAAAAAATTTAACCAAACCAATTTTTTGTTAAAAAAAAAACGCTAAACATTTTATAGGTAGATATTTTCCAGATTTGGTAAATTTTTGGTGGGTTGTTGGTATTTCTTTCGTTAGTGGCAACCCTGGTTGTGTCATACGCTTAGCGCCTGTGAGGAAACAAAGAGAATCTAAAGAGAGAGAAACAAAGTCAGGATGAAAGCAAGAAAACAAAGACAAAGGCGACAACAAAGACAGAGATAAAGGCAAAGCATAGGCAAAGACAAACACAAAGGCAAAACTGATTAAGACAATAACAAAGACTAATATTTATTAATTTTAATACAAATTTCTGCAGTATGAAATGCTTCAAAAGAATTTCACTTCCGTGGTGAGGCCCGCCGCACTGTTTCTCTTTGTTCAATTTTTATAACTTCAAACTTAATACAAACAAGGAAACTTAAAGCTTAAAAAACGCTAAGCAAAATGAGTATCCATGTCAAAAAACTTGTTCAAATTTATACATGGTAAAATGATTCCATCGAGGGCATTTACTTAAATATATTATACAGGTCGTCGTAGAACACGACTACGACCGAGGTAGACTTATTACAATTTTCGATAAACTTCCTGGCCACCCGTTTTACGTACAAAACAATTCGATATTTCTGTCATAATTGGGCAGGCAAAAGAGGTATGTATTCCTACTTGACAGAGCAAAAATGCTGGAAGTAAAAATACAAAAAATAAATCTTCGAAGAAAATTCTTAGTGAAAATCCCAGAAATAAACCGTGAAAAAATTATTGAAGTGCGCGTGTTTAGTTATTTCTGACAGTGTTGTCCTATTTTCTGATTGCGTTATTGAATCTCAAATTTATGTCTTAAAATGTACAAACACAAATTCTACTTTCAGTGCAACTAACTTGAAAAAAAAAGAATTTTGCCGCCCTAGGCATCTAGGCCTATGTTGCCTTTACGGTAAATCCGCCACTTGGTGCAGCTATAGTGCTGGTCATGCTCAGAAAATCATTCTCTGCACTTGGTTCAAGGAATTTATAAAACTTCACAAAGTATGAAAATTAACTTGGCTACATTTTAAATATACCTAATATGATACTTTTTACCGAAAGTACTTTCTAATCAGAAAAAGTTTGAAGAAAGTACAATTCCGCATACTATTCTACCACTGATACACTGTTTGGCCAAAGCCACTAGGAAACTGAACTGAACTGAACTGAATTGTCTTAGTGATATCAATCTACTTACATCGAAGCGATATCCTAGAAGAGATTTTTCAATAAATTAGTGCGAATTTCGCAGCTGTTTAGCCATTTTATCAAGATTGCGTTCCAAGAGCAACGATTTTGAAAATGTAAAGGAAGATATTGTCTGTCGATCAATCTTTTGACCTAGAAAAAAGCAAAGTAGAGCACTCCATATTTTGTATGGTCCTTAATTTTAAGAGCATAAGAAATATCTGTTTCAATTGATTCCTTGTAGAGCATCTGTTCTGGTATGCATACTGGAAGAACATTTATAAAAACACCAATATACACAAAGAAGTCTAAATATTAGATAAAAGCATTAATGAGTTGGATGAGATCGATTATGTTACAAACTAAAAAAAAAAACACGAAACAGCAAAAGCAAATAAGATAAACCACATGAAACAAACAGAATGCGAAATATGCTTAAAAAATATCGCACTCGTAATTAAGTGCTTTACGCTTTATGCGCCCTCGCCTTCTAAATATTTATTTGTTTTTCTACTTACTCACCTCTACTCGATGTTGGTTTTATCAACTTCTTTCATTATTTTATGTACATATCTATTCGTATTACTCGCAATTAACGTACTTACGCTATAAACTACAATACACTTAAATAGCTTTCGAGTGAACTTGACTTTTAAGACTTTAGACATTAGTACATAGATATATATGTAGCATGTATGTATGCCCTTCTCTGCGCCCACTGTCGGCCAACTGCTATTCATAAAAATTAATCAGCATAAAATGTTTTATCAGTTTTCTTATGCGTTAGTTTTGCGTTTGGTGTTGCGATTGCGTCATCACAAGGGCGAATGGGTAATTAGCCAAAGAAAAGAAAACAAATAAAAAAAAAAATAAAAATAAAAAATAAATTATTTACTTGAGAACCGCAGCGCAAGAGTGCGGGAATACTTACTTTTGCTTATATTTTGCTTTAATTTAAATAGGCAAACACCAGCGCACAGTGGTCAATAAATGGAATTTAATGTTCATAATTCACTGTAGCCTTCATTTCTCAACCGATTTGATAATTTCTTCTTTTTTTTTAATAAAAGCTTATAAAATTTGCAAGAGACTAATTGAGCCCGATTTTTGAATTTCTATTTGTTTATATTAAATTTTTTAGTGCAAAGTGCAGAAAAAGTGGCAATTTTGAAGAAGATCGATTCTTATGCTCCAGTTAATAAATTTTTCATCTAGTCTCTGCAAATTTTATAGGCTTTTATTAAAAAAAAATTAATTAAATTGGCTGAGAAATGAAAGCTCCACTGAATTATGAACATTAAATTCCATTTATTGACCACTGTGCAGTGCGATAAAATTTCGCTTATAATTACAAGGCAACTCCTATTACTTGATTAATTAGCGAAAAGAAGTGTTTATAAAATGAGTGATGAGTTCATTTCGGCTGGTTATGGGAATTTTCTGAAGCACCATTGCAGTAGGTATTAAAAGATTTTGTTTTTGATAGCCGTCGAGAGATATTTTTAGAAATCTTATTTCATGCAAGAGTAGATCAGTAGATAGAAAATAATGCCATTATTGGTAAGAAAGTCGTAGAGTGTTCACATTTTCTGCCGAACAATATAGAGAAAGGAATAAACCACTTCTACATATTACTCGAAACAAGATATATGGAGAGGTTAGCTTGAGTCTCTCTCTCTTTACTCTCGTCGTGAATACTATATTTTGGGACACTAACAGGGTCATTGTGGCTAAGATAGTTGCAAGTCTTTTGTAACACAATTGCAAGACAGTAGGCGAGATAGTTTGAAAGATTTTGTTTATTCTTGCACGAAAGTCTTACAAAAAAGTGGTTCCGCTAATTTTCATGAGAAATGCACTTTATCCTTCTTTTGATTTTTTGAATTTTATTGTTTTTTTTTAAGATAAATTTATATTTTTTAAATTCATTTAGATTTACTCATTTTTATGAATTTTTTAATTAATTCGTTTATTTTTTGGTTTGATTTTAAATCTTTAGAAACTAATTTAATTTTTTATTATTTGTTTTATAATTTCTGTTTGTATAATTAGATTTTTACTAATTTAATTTGTTTCCTTTAATTTTTTTATTTTTTTATTATTTTAAATTTGGTTATTTTATTTTTTTTACTTTAAGTTTTTATAATTTTTTTAATTTTTTTTTTTGTTCTTTATTAATTCCAGTGTTTTGACCCTAGTGTTTTAACTATTTTTTTTATTTCTTTGAATTAAATTTTATTTTCTTTTAATTTTTAGATTTTAATGCTTAAAAAGAAAAACATATTTTTATCAAATTCATCTACTTTTTAGGATCTTTTATTTATTTTTTTAAATTTGATTTGCTTCAATGTGTTGAATTTTGTATTTTTAAAAAATAATTGGCTTAACATATGAAAATAAGGAAAAAGCAACAACAGTTTACGTGGCGAACTTAGCTTAGTGGGTGGACTACTGGCTTTGGACGCTGGGGTCGTTGGATCGAAGCCCAGTGAAGAAGTCTGATGAGGAGATGTGGTGATCTCCGAAATAGGTGCTATAACTTCTACCAAAATGTAAATTGTTTTTTTTTTTCACTCAATAAAATTGGTGAATATAATTTTTAAAAAGAATTTTTTTTTTTTGACCCAACTTATTTATTTATTTATTTTTCTTAATTTTTTCTGTTGATTTTTAGATTTTACTATCTAAAAAAGAAAAATATTTTTTTAGTTTCATTTAAATTAAAGGAACTATTTTTTCTTTTTTGTATTTAAATGTTTTTCTTTCTTTATTAATTTTTCCCCGAATTTTTTTCCTTATATTCCTTATTTTTGAGATTGTTTTAAAAGGAAAAATATATATATTTTTTAATTTCATTGAATTTTTAGGAACCCTCTTGCAGTCTGTAAAGAAGAATGTCAACACAAAAAAAAAATAAACCGTTAAAGAGAACCGTTAGAATTAAGTCAGCTTTGAGTCATCGAATATCCCTTCTGTAGCAGTAAAATAAATTAGAAGCAAATCTAGATCTATAGAAATATATATTTAAAACACAAGAAAACATTTAGAAATTGCAGTCTATATCTGCGTCAGAATAAAGCGTGCCATTTTTTAAGCAGCCCGACAAAAAAAAATCAGACATTTTGCAAACACTTTTGAAAGTGAAATTTGTTAAATTAGTTGAATTACGCGCAGCTATTGGCGCCGCAGAATCGATGCTTACTTAATTTTAGACAAAGGCGAATGAGTAATGCAAATGTAAACAAAAAAAAAGAAAAAAGTAAAAACGAAGAAAATAAAGAAAATCCACATTATCATAACAATTGATAAAAAAAACAGCCTGATAAAGTGTGTTTACACTAGATACTTGTACTTGGCGAACGTCAGCCAGCGGCAGTGGCAGTGACAGTGCCATCTTCAGCAACCCAATCGTAGCACCACCCTAGCGCCTATAACAATCGGAAAAACACTCCAAGTGTAGCTTAGAAGTAGCTCGCGCGCTATCGCCTTATTATCGCACCATATCGATATTTTGCGCTGACCACTCAATGTCGGTACGTTCATCTATCGGACGGTCGGTCAGTCAGTTGGTCAGTCGATTAGTCTATGTAGAATCTGCCTACCTCGTTAAAACATACAAACAAATAAAGTTTGTTCAATGCAAAGAGTAAAAGTAAGAAAAAGCAAAATTGAAACGGTAAACACCAATTAGTGTGTGCTGTCTTTTTCTTCCCTTTCTTCTGCTTGCCAGCGTCTAGTTACTCCAATTTTCACAAGTACAATTAGTTACATTCAAATGTAGATATCTACATCGATATCTATAGTTTACATAGCTTTTGCATGCATTGTACTCGTAGCATGTAAATATGTACTAGTAGATATGTATGTAGTAGTTCATATTTGCACTTGTGCTTCATGTTGGTATGTATGTTATCATGTAGTAGTTAAGTATGTAGGTAAAACATGCATTGTACCGCAAACAAATGGAGCAGAATAATAAACTACGGATATGAGTGCGGAAAATAATAGAAAAATAAAGCCATAAACTATGGAACGGACAATCGGTATGTTACTTGCCACTTGCCGCTACTCTGGGTTAGTCGTTGCGGCTTGTAGCTTAGGCACAGTGGGACGATTTACGAAATTTGCAAATTTAAAAATTAAAAAAAAAAACCGAACATACATTTTTAGTATTCAAAAAATTTGCCACAAATTTTTAAACTGGACAACATTTTTGATTAATTTAAAAAATTAATGGTAGCTTAAACTTTAAATAGATTTTTGATCAGTGAAAACTTGGACACAAACTTTTGGCCATTTTGAACAAAAATTTTTAGTAATTTTAAAATTTTTTGGTACTATAAAATCTGAGACATAAAAACTAAAAGTACTTTTTTGGACATTTTAAAAATGGAAATGAGTTTCTCATAATTTTAAAACATTTTGACTAGTTAAAGTAGAACATAATCTTATGTTCAGCCAAAAATTGGGCATAAATTATGTCACTGAAAAATTTTATATACATATATTTTTAGCCATCTTAAAAGTGGACATGAATTTTAGGTAATTTAAAAACTTTTGGTAGCTCAAAGTTCAACTTAATTTAATGTTCAACCAAAAGCTAAACAAAAATTTTAACTCATTAAAAAATTGGACATAACTTTTTTGGTTTTATTTTAAACTGGACATAAAATTTTAATCCTTTGGAAAACAGTTACCACTTACCACTTCTTGTGGATGTACGCAAAGATGGTCCATTGACAGCCAACCATCCGTCAGCATACCGTCAGCTAAATGCCTAATTGTTAATGCTAATGCCTAAATATCGCAATACGTGTGTCAAATGGGAAACGGGTTCATTAATAAAAATATTTTAAGAGTGTTGCCACCAGTTTGAAAAATCAAATTCCATTAGTGTGATGAATCAAAGAAATATTGCAATATGGGTGAATTTTAAATTTTTATGTTGAATTTTATTGAATTGAATTGCGAAGCGGGTGAGAGCAAGCTAGCGGTAAGTATATAAATATTGATCTGTAAGATTATATAAAAGCAATAAAATCAGTTATAATATCGATGCCAGTTTCAATAACACAACGGCACTGATTCATATCGATAAATATATTCTTTAGTTAGCAATATCGAAAAATTGTCAGTATGCATATCGATAAGTACATGTATCGATAACTATAAAAATCAATGGTACATCAATATTGAACTAGCCCTAAGCTAAAAGAGTTTTAATAAATAAATTTAATAAAAATGTCTATAAGGATATCGATAAGAATATACAAAGCCAATAAAGTTGTTAATTTCAATTTCGTTAAATGTTTACATCTCGCCTAAACAAGGAAAAAGTTGTATGACTCCATAAAGAATTCTAAACGGCAATAACGATTAGGTAATATGTTGATAACAATATCGATATTGATAAGAATGTATATCGATAATAATATCGGTGTAAATAGAGAGGCCGATAGGAATAACAAAAAATTCATTTTGGACAGTTATCGATACATTTTTAATAAAACAAATTGTTCTTTTGTGCAACAACCCATTTATCAGGAAAACCTTACAGCTTTAAGCTCAAATTGAATAAACTATAAACACACTGTGCAGTGCTACCATCTTCAACACTACATTGCTGCTGGCTGCCAATACGGCATTGACGTTGTTGCATGCCAATAAGAACCAAACCATAACCGAAAAACAATCAGCAAAATCAAACAATCAACAAAACCAGCCGGGCTGGGCTGGTAACAGCCAATCAGCCAGAACAGAATGCAGAACGAAATTTTCGAAGCAAACAAATAACAGTAAAAACAAAAATAAAAACAATGAAAAAATAAAATAAAAGCGAAATATTAACGGATACCAAAAATTCGTTTTCCTGGGAGTGGCCACTCGGAGATAATTTGTTTAACAGTACATAGTACGTGGAAGACCACAAAAAAAAAATAGAATAACCATCGACAACGTCATTGAAGCATGTCTATTTGTAGGTACATTTTAGAGGGCTGCATGAATTCATTCAAACTTCTAGCCAAACAGAGTACAGTAAGTAGATTTGAATATTTTACGTCACATACAAATTACTCAGCGTTTGGCATTTTGTAAGTTATGAATATATATTTTGTTTAAAATTTTCTACCTTCAAATGGAAGAATGTGAATGAATGAATGGAAAACATTCAAAACATTCAAACTAAAATCAAATCAATGTATGTTTGTACATAGTTATGTGCATAGAAAAAATATTTTTTGGATATTTATACAAAAAATTGCCATTTATTTAATTCAATTGATTTTCACTTTGTTCGAATATTGTAACATATATCAGAACAGGTATTCACAACTAAATTCAAAAAAAATTTTAGCCAAAATCATTAATTCGTTTTGTATATGAATAATTCATAAGCCGTTTTGAATGAATTCATGCAGGCCTCTAGTACATTTGAATTTATGTATACTCGTATGTATGTGTAAGTGTGCAAATATTGTAAATTTTTCAGGATTTCTATATATCAAATTCCGAAATTTTGATTATTTTCAAATTTTCAAAGCAAACGAAATTTTCGCTGCTAGCTGTCGAAAAATGTTTTGGAAGCAAGCAAACAAGCAATTCAATTCCATGAGATCACTCAAAAAATTTACATAAATACGGTAAATAATAGCAGGCAAGTGGCAAATGGCAAATGGGAAAATCGTCGCGTTGGTGAATTTTTGCATCACACTTTCCTTCATTTTGCAAGCAGATGAAAATTAAAAATTTGCATACAACAGCAGCATAGATTATGAAAAAAAAAAAAATTTCACAATTCACAGCCAGAAATTATAACANTTTTTTTTTTTTAATTTTTTTTTTTAATTTCAGCGCTACAAGAGGTCACTGAACTGCAAATTTGTAGTACAGCAACAGCTACTAAAACAATAACAATCATCACGTCAGAAACAGCAACAATAAATGCCGCAGCAGCATAATTAAACTTGCGATGTGACATTTTGTGCGCGAATTTGACAGCTGTAGTTGTAATAAAATGTAGAAATGTGCAAAGATTGGAAATGGAGGTGGAATAAAGTGAGAAAATGTTGTCATACATTGTACCATATATGTAAGTATGTATGTATGTATGTATGTATACGAAACCAGTTGGGGAGTGAGTGTTGTGTGAAATTAAGGCCGTTGATAGTTGTACTATGAGCGATGGTTGTGCCAAGGCTTGCGGAAGTTTAATTTGCTTTTAAGGTGTTTTTCCAGAAATTTGTAGTTTTCATTATGCACTCATAAAATTATGTTACACCTCTTAAAATGCAAATTAACTTTACACCACTCAGTTGGACTTGAAAGCATGAAATTATGCGTATCTATTTCCCAATTGATTTTTCACCTGAAGAGCGGTGCCATCGTTTGAGTTCTTGACTTCTGTTGTGTAACTAGGGGAGACTGCAAAAATTAGCAATGTTTTTTGTAGGTTTAGGAACTACTGTTCATTCACCTGCGTATTTTCTTTTCCACGATTTCATTCTTTAAAAGATTTCGAAATATATACATTAGGGCGGGTCATTTTTTTTTACTATGCGCCTACAGCAGAGAAGGATTCTAGGAGTAATTCCAAGCAAATTTATCGAAGAAACTATGGCTCTAAAATAAATTTGAAGTTTGCCAAGTTTCGAAATTTTGGCAAATTTGCTTAGAATTACAGATAGAATCATTTTTAAATTTACGCGCATAGTCGAAAAAATCGCCATGCAAATTGATCCGCCCTAACATATGTACATACAGTTGTCCAAAAAAAATAATAGGAGAAAATTCTGCAAGTTTCATTCTAATATTGCACTTTTTTGAGTAGGCAGTTTGAGTATAACAAAGTACAAGTCTGAGGTAGCTAGGACTTACCATTGATTTTTGGCACATTTTTTTGTTGAAGGTGTCGCTCATTTTCTTCATATAAAATAATTTTCGATAATTTTTTTTTTTTGTAGTTTTCGACAATTTTCATCTTCTACTTATTTATTTCAGCACGACAGTAGGCAATTCCAATGAATTCGAGTCGTAAAATTTTGTCTATATTACGACTTACGCAATGAGGCTGTATAGGTATGCTTGTTTTATGAAATTTTTGTAGAGAAATTTAAAAGAGAAAGACATTGAAGATTACTAGGACCAGTTAGAAAGCGGTTTTCTATCAAAAGATGGCCTTGATGACGAAAATGCTGTCGACAAGTAACGTGATGCAGAAGAAATTATTAGAGTGTTGCAAGAGGAGAATGACGCTAACGCTCTTGTAGAAGAGGACACTATAGAAGACAAAAGAAAATTGATATCACAACTGGAAACTGCGAAACAGTGTTTCACTCACTTCATCAAAAAAGATTTTATCAGTAGATTAGTGAAGCAAATAAATTTATATTTAATACAAAGCAATCCCAGTTCCTTCCTCTACATCTTTCACAGCATATTTCTCAAACGTTAAAATGGTGTCTACAATTTGAATATGACCAGAATTTTCAACAATGCCACTGAACAAATTTAAGAAGATTAAGTTCAACAATAACGAACTTCATAAACCTGTAGGCCATCCAGAACATGACAGGCTCCATAGGATCCGACCTGTAATTCAGCACCTCAATCAGAGGTTTGCCACAGTGCCAATGGACCAAAGACTTTGTGTGAATGATATCCACTTTCTCAAACAATATCTGACGAATAACCCCACAAATGGAGTTTCAAATTATAAGTACGTGCATTGTGATCTAGGTGTGCAATATCATCAGCATATCGTACTAAATCTATGCATGTCAGTCACAGCAGAAAAGCTTCTAGAGAGACTACTAAGACCTGAAAGATTCGTGCCTGTTTCGCCGTACTATAAACGACATTTACACACAAATTTATCAAAAGTAATCTTCATACCACAAATCATGTACATATGTACGTACATATGTACAGGGTGATCCATATAGCGTTTTTTAATCAAATGTCATTTTTGCAGTGGCAGCTCTTTCCCGCTAGAAATCTTAACAAAAAGTCAATATATCTTGGTGATACGAAATTAATAGCTCTACGCTTGAGCAACGTTGAGAAATAAAACAAACAAAATGGACAACGATTTTTTTTCGAAAAATTTTCTTTTCTGAAACATCTTTTTCTTTTTCTTTTCTTGGAAAATGTTGCTGGAAGCGCCAGCTTGCCTAAGCGTTAGCGCCGCATAGGAATGTTAACCGATGTTTTGTGGGCGAGAATTGAAGATATGCACTTGGACGATCTTTGACCTAGGCAAGATGGTGCGCCATGTCACAGTCGATCTTTTGCGCGCCAAGTTCGGTAGACGTGTTATCCGCCGTCTCGGCGATGTCAATTGGCCACTTCGAAGCTTCAATTTGACGCCGTTGGGCTTTCTTTTGTGGGATGCCGTAAAGCAGCGATGTTGTGCGAACAATCCATTAACGATACAGGCCCTTAAGACGAATATCGAGCAAGCCTTTCGTGAGATAGAACCAGTCACCAAGGTCTTGGAAAACTGGGTTAACAGAATGCGCTGCGGCGAAGCTAGTCGAGACCTAAAAAAATGGATTTTTGGATTTGAATTTTTAAAAAGAAATCACTACTTCGACCACCCTTTATGTATGCACCTACGTATTCATTTTTATCTACATTTGTATACATACTTACATACATACATACATATATTTATATGCGCTTGCACAAATTGTATTTTATTCATTCACATTTTCAAGATCAAGTTCATTAGAAGCCATTTTTTTATACATATGTATGTACATACACAGTTGCATATATACACGCGTTTCAACTTAAGTCGGCGGCTTGACTTTGCTACGAGCTTTAACAACAATTTTAAGGTGATTTGCTTTTAATTATACCCGCAACCTTCTCTCTACTAAATACTACTACTTACTGCCACTTGTTGTTAGATAACATTTGTGCAAATTACATTTAAATTACATTTGTAGATTTTTTTGATGAATTGAATTTTACTTTTAACTTTTTAGCATTCACCGTAAAGAAGATATAGAATAAAAAGTACAGCAAAATATAGAGCGTAAAAAATAATGTCATCAATAGTGGCGTAAAAACGTTGTTAGCTAAGCACAAGTCAAGTGGCAAAAATCGATCAGCTTACACGGGGGCATACATAGTACATAAGCATGGCACAACACATTCATCATTCGCTCTTCGTAGCCTTCTTAGTCAGAGTCAATCAGTAATCAATGGCGCACGTGTTTTATTCAACGTAACGTTGAAAGGCCCTACAAAGCTGCATAAATGAGCAATGAGTCGGAGGCATACACATACACCAGTACAAATATCTGTAGCTAAGCTAAGCACCTGTAAATAAGTGCGAAAAAATGTTTTAATAATGGAAAAATTGCAAGCAAGCCAAACAGCATTTCAGCTGGTCTTTAAGCTCTTTTAAAGTGGTCATGTGTAATTAAAAAGTAAAATAATTATATAGGAAAAATATTAGCGCGAATAACAAGATAAATATGTTATTTTTATGAACAGGTGAACCCCGTTGGAAAAGAGAAATATATAGAGAGAAAAAAATGCAGTGCCATCTGAGTACAAGTGATAAAATTCATCGATTTGGAAAGACGAAAACAGGATCACTGCCGAAAAATTATGTTACATCTTTAAATTGTTCTACGGAGCTCACGCTGACCTTAATTTGACTTTACAAGCAGGTGGCAACCCTCTTAAAAATATTTGCAAGCTAAAACCTCTAAATCTCTTTCGTCTGACTCCCATATGGTGGGTGATACCTATCTATTTCAATTACCTAATTCCCCAAATTCAAATGGAATTAGATTTTTTAAACAGGTGGCAACCCTCTTATATGTAGTTGAGAAATAAACCCTCTCAAGAATGCAGACATCTCTACAATCTCTTCGACCATTGAATGTATATCCCTATTGGATCACGAGGCACCTTGCTATGAGAAAGCAGACAAATGCGCAAGGAAGGAGGCTGAGATAGAGTTAGGGGAAGCGTTTCAAAGCATAAAGCCTCCTTGCTATTTCTGTTCTCAGGAATTGAGAAGATGGTGGTCACTGTTTTTGGCACTGCTCAATGAATTAAGAGCACGTAATTTAAGCTATAGATCTCGAAATTTAATTAAGGAATTTTCACAGGACTACTAACGGGACACTGGATCATTGGACAAATAGAAGTGAGGAGCCTTTTTTTATAATACATATGTGTAGAAGTATAGACTAGGAAGAGATAGAATGGTGCCACTTTTTGTGAGAGTGCGCTGCAATTCGGCGATGCGCTTCATTCAGAACTCAAAGAGAACAAGTCCGAAAAGAATTCTCAGTTTCTAAATATCCATCCGTCAATAGGTAAACGTCATAACTTCCACCAAAGTAAAATGGGCAATCAACATTTTTGACTTCTACAAATCCACGGGAGTAGACGAAACCTTGTGCTACCATGGCTGAAGGCGATATTTTTTTGACTGTTTTAGGCTTAGCTATGTGCCAGTACTGTAGAGGGAAGCGGTCTCCCCAAGGCAGGTAAGAGCAACCCAGTTTTCTCACAGGAATACAGGCCCTTAAGGCTGACCTCGTTCCGCCTAAAAACACGGAAAAAAATATTGACACTCACATCAGGTACACTCTGCAGCCAGGTGTATTGGCCAAGGCCCAACGTACGTACTGCTCTATGGGATAGTCCATGGCGACTGCAATGCTCTAGTTAGTACAACACATCTATAAGGCTCTAGAATACCAAGAATATGCTCTAGGGGTATTTCTGAATATTTTCGGAGCATTCAATAATATCTCAAGTGAAGCTATTATGAATAGCATCGAATCAATAGGCGTAGATCAAAAGCTTTTTAGGCCACAGAAAAATATGAGCGGAGTGGAGCGACGCTAGGGTAATCAGACGGGCATGCAGAGGCACATCGCACTAAAGGAATTCGAGGGAAAAGCGCCAATTTAGTGGCGTATGCAGACGATTAGCCATAGTAGTAACAGGGAGGTACCTAGACACTATCAGTAATCTAATGAACAGCGCCTTGAAAGTTATTGACCAATGGGCATCTCGAGCAGGGCTAGGGGTGGTCTTGGATATTAAGCTGCTGTGGAAGCACAAATCTTGAATGTAAAAGAATGCAGGGAGTCACTTGGGGTCGATCCCGTGCCCTGATGCATTGGTGCTACACACCAACAGTCAGACAAATACTGCTCTATGGCGCTTTGGTGGGGTGGAATGCCGCAAAAAAAGTCCTCATACCGCGGGCCAATGGAGAAGGTTCAGTGTTTCGCGGCACTGTGCATCACGGGAGCACTCAGGTCCACTCCAACGGCTGTTCTTGCAAAAATTCTCAGTTTACCGCCCATTGGCATATTCACGGTAAACCGTGCTGCTAAATCCGACGCTAGACTGACGGCCATAGAGCCTACCAATTCGAGTTAGTTAGAGAAACATCTCAAAAGTAGCTCGGAAATCGCTACTGAAATTCGCAGCAAGCGTTGACATCCTTTGTATTGTACATTTCCCAGTCCAAATACTAAAACATTCAAGTACACTGAACTCGCATTGAAAATAATAAACGACATAAAAATTTATTAACCAAAATTTGGCAGATGATAACGAATTTCTGAACAAATACTCATAACTACATGTTTTCACTAAGCGCGCACTTCAAAGTGCTGAAACAACAAATTCTCGGATGTAATTTGGTTTAATTTATAAATGACAGCGATAACTGCGCAAAGGACTCTGAAGCAATGTACTATGCACATCCGACGAGTATGTATGTATGTTCATATGGATGTATGCCATAAGCTGGAAGTCGAATGTTGGACATTGGCAATGGCAGTGACTGTGACTATATGACTATGGCTGGGGCACACGACGACGGGAAGGCAGCTGCAATAAAATGAGGGTCATTTCGAGTTTATGCACAGCTTTGCGTAGTTCAACTCATTTAAGCAGTCAAATACATACATACATATTTGTTTGAATGTACATATGTTATGAACGTTCCCCGCAGGAAATGTATCTAACTATAAGCTAACTTTAAGTTGATTAGGAAGGAGCTATAGGTCACATATTATCTGTATATTTTCTTTGACGAAAGCTAACTATATTTCTATGGCGATGGCCGCGAAATAGTCAAGGGTGGTTACCTCTGTATTAGATGTAGTCAAGGGTGGTTACTTCTGCATTTAATGTAACTAACTTGCAACTAACTACTTTTGGGCATAAAATATCAATAGGAAAAACAAAATATTTTTTTAATTTTTATTTTTATTTTTTTACTTTATTTATTTTATCACATTTAATATTTGTTTACATATTCTGCTGTAGGTTGTGCCATATTCGTACTCCGTCAGACATAACTTCAAAATGATAATATGAAATTTCGATCTTCCTTTTATTTGTCCTCAATTCGAAAAAGTATTTGCGATAAGTTTGAACCCGAGGAATAATATTTTAAATAAATAAATAAACTAAAATATAAATAAAATAATATTTTTAAATATAAAATAAAGTAGTATGTATTTATACATACAAGCATGCGCACATCAACAGCAACAAAAAATTTACCGTTTGGACACCATCCTATATTATACATTCCCCTGGCTGATGTTTGAACCGTAACCAGAGCTCGTTTCTTTTCAAACGTAGTGAACATTAATAACAATGTTTTGTAAATTTCGATATCAAATCAAACGTAAGAAACAATATGAGGCTTCACACCGAGCTCGGTATTCGGTTAACCGGTGTCCGGTAATTTTTTCGAACACCGAGTTACCGAGTACCAAGCTTCGGCGTGAAGACTCATAATATCTACGAAGCATGTAACCTGCCTATGTATCGGTGTGTAGTAGGGCAACGTCTGTCCGGGCTTACTATGTAGTATATTTTATAGAAATCCCGCAAAAAAGCTAACCACAAGTAGGTTATTTTTTATCAATTGATAATTTTTTTCTGCAGGGTATGTATGCACTCAAGCATGCGCGTTGACCATGGAAACGCATATTGACAGTTGACAAACATTCATACATTCATAAATACATATGTACATGCGTTTTTTTTTGTGTAATTCACATACTCCTTTCCCTGCCAGCAAACCGCTGCGACAAATGCCATTAGTTGCACAGTTGAATTATCAAAACAAACAAAAACAACAAATACTTTCGCATCTAATTTGGCTGCTTATAAAAATGTTGATGAAAGCGCATTTGTCGTACTTACTGTTGATATTGTGGAAAATTTGCTGCTTCCTATGCGTATAAGCGAATTTTTGCCAAGTTCATTGCAAACGGCGGAAAGCAGCGAATAGTAGTTAATAGATGTTTAAGCAAATGAACAATAAAGCTGCACTCAGTTGAGTGCGTACATAGTTAAATGCACTGGAGTAGAGCGGAAAAGCAGTCGAAAATTCATAAAAACCAGACTAAACTATTAGCAATTAATTAGTTGATGCTTTTTTAGTTTCTTGGGAGTGGATAATTTGCTATGCTTTGCAAAATAATGAGAATATGGTAAGAGATGAGCTTTTCTAAGCTGAAGTAAAAGCCAAGTCAACGTCCAAAAGAGATTTAGATAGTTTTGACGCCAAAGTGATGGTGAGTCCTGGATTGTCAAATCCAAATGCTGATTATGGCGAAGAAATTTACTAATATTTTTTTTGAGCAGCGAATAATTGGTAATTTTTGTTTTCTATTTTTAAGCAGTCACAAGCAAATTTAACTAATAATAATCTAAAAGTTTGTCGAAAACTACGAAAAGGTATAAAGACAGTCTTAAAAAAGTTCGAAGACTCCGCATATATGTACATATGTATGTACCTCCAAATGTCTTGACAAATAAGAAATCAAGTATCCCTTAAAAATCGCGAAAGATCTTGGAAACAAAAAAAAAGTTTCGTAAAGTTCCAAAAGATCCCGAAATGTAAATAAGTACTCAGAAAACTGATGAAAGTTCGGAAAAAGTCTCGAAAGATCAAAAAAAAAAACTCGAAAACCCCCAAAAAGCCTTAAAAAACATGAAGAATATAAAAAAGTTTAAAAAAAAAATATGAAAAACTACAAAAGCAGTAAGGAAAAGCCCCGAAAAATATATAAAGCAATAAAAAGTCGCGAAATGTAGCAAGAAAATTGCAAAAAGTACCAAAAAAAAATCACGAAGACCACACAAATATTTCCACGGGTCCCGAAAAATTAAGCACGAAGATACCCAAAAATGACAAAAATCTTAGAACTAAAACTGGTAGAATCGAGAAGAGTCCTGAAAGAATCCAAAACGAAAACTCGGAAGTTCCAAAAAGTTGCGAAAGATCCCAAAAAGTAAAGAAGTATCAAGAAAACTTCTCAAAAACTCACGAAAGGGCGCAATAAGCTCGAAAGATCACAAAAATAAAACTCGTATAATGCCGAAAGTTTCAGAACGTGCGAAAAGTTCCATAAAATTCCGAAAAGTTCCAACAAAAACTCCAGAAAGATGCCAAAAATATAACACGGAAAAGTCGCAAAAGATAGCAAGACAGTTCCGAAAAGTATCAGAAAAAATCACGAAAATCACGAAAACCGCGAAAATGCCCCCAAATTCCCAAAAAGCCACGAAGTATTCTAAAAAGTTTCGAAATAATCACGAAAAAATCTAAACCGAAAAATAAAATTCAAAGAATCCCGAAAAGTCCTGCCAGATCTCGCAGAATTCACAAAAAAGTTAAGAAATAAAGTTCTACAAATAATTTCGAAGAGCGACAAAAAAATGTGAAAAGCTCCAAAAAATCCCTAAAGCTGACGATAAATATAATATGGTCTTTCAAAAGGTCCCGAAAATCCGGACTAATCCCAAAAGATTCTAAAAAAATCGCGAAAATTTTTAAAAAAGAAAACTGGGTGTTTTAGGGGATAATGATTCCACCGCTTTCGGACAAGAAAACGAAGTCCTTTTTGTCGATAGACGTGCTATATCTCCTAACAGCAACACAGTGCCATAATTAAGACAACAGCTATAGGAAATAATATTTTCCCCTCAAAGTACAAACTTTATTCGTCAGAATTCATTGCCAAATACTTAATTAAAAACAATAAATTAAATACGGCAGGCGGAGTGCCATTTTGCTGTCAGTGCAACAGAATCGATTGTTGGCACTTTCCAAGAATCCAAATTAGATTGGATTGTGTAGCTGTGGTAAGTGTTGGAATGCCACAAAAAAAAAACACTAAAAAACAAACAAAAAATAAAATAATTGCCAAATACCAACTAGAAACACGCGCGCAACAAGAACAACAAAACATCGAATGCAAAGATAGCGGGTTGGAGTGAATAAAATTTGCAAATATAAAGTTATAATACCCTTGTGCACAAGTGCGCTCGGGTATAAAAAGCAAACTAAAATTGGGAAGGTGCCAAAAAATCTTTAGCACAAAAATTCGCACAGAAAATGATTCTAAAGCAGCAAAACACAATAAGTAGCAACAGTTGAAGAGTTGAAAGTGGAATTTATTATACATAGTTAAGAATGGCAAAGGCGAGAGGAGAGAGAAAGGGTAGTTTACTTAATAAAAACTTTTCTTTCAAAAAAATTTTTTGACAAAAAAAAAGTTTCGCATTAAACTTTTTAGCAGAAAATATTCATAAAGAGCGAGAATAAGATTTAAGCACATTTCCCGCTAAAACTAAAATCTAAAATTCCGATGATCAAATACGTAGTATGCCGAAAAGTACCGAAAAAAAATCAGAAAAATTTCGGAAGCGAAAAACAAAATAATAAGTATCCCGAAAAAAGTTTAAAGGGGCCCCGAGAATTTCCCAAATATGCGGGAAAAACTTGTGAAAGGACTCGAAAAATAAGATTTCATAAAAAAAAGCGCGGAAAAAATCTCAAAGGCACCCGAACGGATCCGACTAATCCGCAAGAAAATCGTAAAAAGCGATCGGTAAAAAACCAAGTAAAGATTTGCATGTATTTTTGGACCTGAAAGACCTTACAAAAAATCAAAAATGTTCAACACACATTGAGAAAGAGCATGCACAATGCCGAAAAATAAATTAAAACCAATTCCGAAAAGTACCGAAAAATTAAATAAAGTCAATTCCGAAAGGGATCAGACGAAAAAACTCAAAAACTGCCGCAAAATCCTGAGCGAAAGCGAAGAGTCCCAAAACAATCTCGAAAAGGCATTCCTAAAATGCAAAGGGGAATTGATCTTAAAGCTCCCGAAAACAAATCCCGAAATATTCCAGAGGAGGCCCAAAAAAATTACGGAAAGTAAAGCACGAACAATCTCGAAAATTTTAGAGCATCCCCGAAAAAATTACAAAACTAAAACACGAAAATTCTGGAACAAGTGGTGAACGGTCCCAAAAAAGGTCCGGATAAGTGTCAAAAAAGTCTAAAGAATACCGAAAATAATATATAAAATATTCCAAAAAAAGTGCCGAAATATTCCAGACAAGACTCGAAATATTCGAAGTGACGAAAAAACTCCCAAACCAAAGCAGGAAAAACTAGAAAAGTAAAAAACGAAAAACCTAGAAAATTACTTAAAAATTGTGTGTTCCCAAAAAAAATTCCTGGCAAATTTTGAGAGGCCGCAAAAAGCATTGAAAATCATGAGATCTTACATTTAGAGGCGGCATCTTTCAATGTGTAGCATTACGTAACGTAATATATAGAGCATAACATAACATTATTAAACAAACCAACATAACATAACATTACGGAACATAACATAATATAACATTACGTAAAGTAACATAACATAAGATAACACATTATAACATATAATAACATAACATTACATCACATAACGTAACATAACATAACATAGCATAGCATAGCATAGCATAACATTACATTGCATATCTTAACATAACATAAGCCAACACAACATATAGCATAACATAGCATAGCATAACTTAACTTGGCGTAACATAGCATCACAATCAATTGCACTCCCAATCAGTTGCACTCCCAATTCAGTTGCATTCCAAATCAGCTGTATGCCACACAACAATTCAAATTGTGATGTCTGCAAAATTACCACATGTTTTACCTTAATTATAGTGATCGCCACAAAAAATACATATGTATGTACATTCCTACAGCTACCTGCGGTGAAGAAGTGCCGACAATAGATATGTGCATTATAAATGACTCGCTAGCGAAGAAACTAAAACTCATTCAAGCGAACTCATTAAATCGGCAAACAAAAAATGCTCCCACATAAATTTTTACACCAATAGATAACGAAGTGTAACAGAGGACAAGGTTTCACAGCTCGCTGAGGTACTGAGGCGTTAAAGATCTGCTGCTAGTTGCTACTAGATACATACATATGAATGTAGATATTTTTTTAACTTTTTTGCTTTTGATTGCATTGCAATTAATCAACGCTAGGGCAGCAGGTACGGCCTGGTAGAAAATATAGTATGTACTCGCAATATGTAAAAATGTGTATGTAAACAGAAAATTTGCTATCAAAGTACAAAAATCTAATAAGAGAAGAAGCAACGGCAGCCATGCAACTGTAGTTGCTGTTTGCTGTGGTAATCTAATCCAAGAAAGCAACGCCCCGGCTATTGTCTTACTGAGTTTCAAACTTGAGATACATAATTGCAGTGATGCATTGTTACCGACTATCGCAACAGCAACAGCAACAGCAACAGAAAAAGTAATAGCAATAACAAATAACACATAACACATAACACATAACACATTACACGTCACAGACAAGCCAGACAAAGCCAATTCAGAAGAGCCACATGGTACAGTGCATCACATCGCATCGCATTGCATTGAATCACATCATGAGGCGCGTCGCTTACGGTCGTTGCTATTCAATACGCGGCTGTGGCACTAACATGTGTTCGCCAACAACAACAATGACGGCGATGGCAGCAATACACAATACACACACACACAAACAAAAACACCTAAACGCCTTTAACATGCAATCGCAAGCCATGTTGCCATAACAACTTTGCAACACAACAACGGCCAAAAGATGCTGACGTCTTAAGAGGGGGCGGTGGTGCAGCGGCAGTGGCAAAAACTGGGCGCAGGAAGGTGCCAAGTAAGCGAAATGTCAGGAATTCACTACGCTGAATGGCAAGCAGCCCAGGGGGCTACGAATTTCGCGCATGAAAGCGGACTTCGAAATTGCAAGGAGCAAGAGTAAGCAATAGTGAGCAAAGGAAGTGGAGTAGATCAAGTGATGTTGACTCGAAGCGACAAGAA
Organism: Rhagoletis zephyria; assembly: GCF_001687245.7. Lineage (NCBI taxonomy): Eukaryota > Metazoa > Arthropoda > Insecta > Diptera > Tephritidae > Rhagoletis > Rhagoletis zephyria. The sequence continues at coordinate 7,930 of NW_016159825.1, read as the reverse complement.
GACCAAACTGATGACGACGATGCGAGAGTAGCATTCTTAAATGGGCAAAGTGTGGACGACGAAGCACGCAGGGCAGCTGCCGCAGCAATGACAATAATGGCTCAAGTAGTGCTGGAAAGACAGCATTCCATGCATATTTGAAAATTGCAGCGAAAACAACAACTACAACAACAACACAGCAATGTAGACAATCAAAAGTCCGTGGCAAGTGCAAGAGTGAAAAGGTGCAAGATTTTAGTGCCATAGCAAGCAAAAAGGATGCTTGAGTTGCAAGAGGCTAAGAAAAAAACTAAAGAAAGTTAATTCTACGAGAGCGGAGACTATCGAGGGAAAAGCTACATACACACAAACTCAAGTAGATATCCCTTGATTGAGCTAAGTTGAAGTTGTAACTGTGGCCGTTGAGAATTCACAAGTTACATATGTTGCCTTTCCCACAGCCGTTCCGTCATTGGTCTTTGGCTCCGCGCACTACAGGGTGATTCAATAAGATCGCAGATGTTCTTTTTTTTAAATAAAACATAACAAGCTGGGTCGAAATGATTTTTATTTATTTTTCATCTTGTTTTTAAGGCTATGGCATTTATGTAAGTATGAAATACAATATGTATATGTTTATATATATATAGGCTGATAGCCAATTTTCTTATTCTCTGGAAGAGGTTTTTACGTGGCGGATCACAGACCCGGCGCATAACACATTGATGGGGAGCGGCTCTTGGAGTATTCTAGAGAAAGATTTTGCGGAAGATTTACAGGTCTTTACGCATTGGCGACGCCGAGTACCGCAGACGATGGACCTATGAGCTGTATGAGCTTTACAACGACATGGACTTAGTGCAGCGAATTGAAATACAGCGGCTCCGCTGGCTTGGCCATTTCGTTCGAATGGACACCGACTCTACAGCTCTGAATGTATTCAACTTGCTGTAGCAGAGGAAGAGGAAGGCCCTCACGGCGCCAAATAAAAAGAAAGTCAATTTAGGTTTTCCACCGTCTATGAAGATTACTTTTTCTAGGGCCAGCAGTTTTCATCGCGATGAGCTAATAAGAATAAGCTAAGAGTTTTTTAACCTTGCTTTTCTTGAGGTAGAATATCGAATTTTATTAAGATGCGCGGGTGCTGTCACGTTTAGCACCGATCCGGCTGTTTGTTTATTCACATGGCTGGCTATATTGACCCAAAAAATTACACAATGCCCAAAACCAATTTTTGCGTAACGACTATTTTCGCGTTGTTCAACTGAGTATCGCTCCATGACTAAGTTTGCCAAAGCTTGTAGTACCAATTGTCTGAAAAAAAGTTTTTAACATTAAAATATCACAAATAATTGCTGTCAAAGATCTTGATTACCCTTGAATCACCCTATAGTATATACAAGTGTTTTTGTGGCCAACCATTTGCTGGTAATGCTGCAGCACTTTGAGCATAGTGTACATAAATAGAAACATGTTGTTGGTAAAAGCGCAAAAGGGCATTGAATTTGAAGGAGTAATGTTGATAGTCACTGCTCTTAGTCAGCCATGTTGTCCGCTATGCTTATTGCACGTAGTGCTGTCGCCTTCGTCTGGTTCTTCTGCTTCTTCAGCGCTTCTGTCTGGCAACATAGTGCGTTCTTTATTTTTTATGTAAATGTGTTTGACGGCGGCAACGTGACTGCCGGTTAGTAATTTTTCTACTTACTGTAACATATGCGCTTTATTTGTACGTCATCCCTGCGGAGTGAGAATGCAGGTGATCACAAGCGAGATTTACTACATACTTCTAAAATTTAACTGCTGCAACGAAACTATTTATGTACAAAATATTTAAACTCAACAGAAACAGAAAATATCTAGGAATCGTTGCACATTTTTCCATTGGATTTTCTAGTTTCAAATATATTAAAGCTTCTTCAGTGTTACAAGGAGACTCTTGATATTCTTCTAGTTTAGGAAATATTGATTAATGGAAATTGAGTGCAGAGTGCTTTTACTAGATAAATCCTTCAGCCGCTTCATTATGTAGTTCCCACATAATGTCATGAGGAAGTCAGTACTGGGCATTCGCAAAGGATAAGAAATACACTCTCCTTGTTGCCATCCAAGCAGCAGCCGCAGTGTACTCAGTACGGTATCCCAAGGCAAGTGCGGTTGGTACTTAGTTGTTACTATCCTAAACAGTTCCAACCTTTACCGTTTTAGCATATCTGCGGTCGGGATCCTCGAACTCAGATCAAAGGTCTCAGTTGCAATAATTACTTAAATGTCCGATTTCACGTCATAAGAATGTGTGTAGAGATAAATTTTCGCCGTTTTAAGTGACAGTTTGACAGACAACGTGGCAGGAATGTTGAAACACAAATTACGCCTGAGCCTTTCAATGCAGCTCGAGCACAGGCAGTCTGGTAAAGGATTAGAAGAAGAGAAAAAATGACCAGGGCAACATCAGCCAAAATAGCTATAAGATTTTGTATTCTAATAGGTATCCTATTAGACCTCTAGAGATACCTCAAAGTGTCCCTACCATACATAGTGGAATAGAGATTTGGATACTTATTACAATAAATAACTCTGAAGGAGATGAAGATATCTGAATAAGGCAGAAGTTAGTGGATTTCGAGTTTATCAGGATAGAAACGGTTTCCTTCTATCTTTAAAGTGGCAAAACAGGTAACTAAGTATGCATTTTTATAATTTTTGAGTACGTTTTATCTATATCGATATATTTACAAATATAGGATATTGTTATCGATAAATTATAAAGTATTTTTTGATGTTATTAACCTTTTTATAGGCTGGAAGGGTAAAAATCTACTTTGAAAGCCAAGCGGCAATCAGGGCGCTGGGATCGTAAATGGTACAATCGAAACTGGTCGGGGAATGCCTGACTTCTCTCTAAGTCTGGAAATCGCAGGGCTGATGAATTGGCTACGCTGGGCATCCTCGAGGTCATCACCTCGGACAACACTCCCAAAATGCTCTCCGGAGTGAACATCATTTGACTGCGGAACTTTGTTTTAAGCATCAAGGGTTTCTCTTAGTTTAACATAGAGAACCTGTAGTTACCGTGCAAAAAATATTTGTAATGTGGTAACACAATGGACAATCTTATTTATGTCTAAGTGACTCCCTCCTTGTGGGGTCTACCGCGATAGCCTAATTTAACTTAACCCTAAGTAAATGATTTGTTATCGGTGGCATTATCGATATCACACTTAACATAATTATCGATAAATTTTCAGATTTGTTTTAAATATCGATGTTTTTTAATATTGCAATCGATATATTTATCGATAACATTACGTATATTATTAGTAACAGTGTTATCGATATCGCTAAATTTTGTTATCGATATTAAAATTAATAATATCGTTTTCGTTATAGAAACTGAGGTTTACTACAATAGCCTAGCTTAACCTAACCATAGGTAAATGATTTGTTATCGGTGGCATTAGCGATATCTCACTTAACATAATTATCGGTAAATTTCCAGATTTGTTATATGTTTGATACTTATATGTACGTTTTTCAACATTGCAATCGTTATATTTATCGATAACATTGCGTATATTATTAGTAACATTGTTATCGATATCGCATATTGTTATCGGTAGTAAAATTAATAATATCGTTTTAGTTACAAAAACTCGCCTGCAAATTTTCTATTCAACGCTCTGATTCCCGGTCATCGACTAGCTACATTTCCTTAATTGTGCTCTTTCGGATATCAAAACTAGCCTTCATTGGTTTCTTTTTTTTTAATTTCCTCCGTTTAGTAGGCAAAATAAGAGTGTTACTTCCTTAGCACTACGCTATTGGAAAAGAAATGCTCTTTACCGATTATTTTTTCGATTTCCATACATTCAATTTTTCTACTGGGTGGGTAAACGCATTCAAAGCATGCATCCAACCACTTACACGTGCGGTAGCAACAGCAAAAGCGATTTCAATTGCAAAGTGGACACAACAACGATGTGGTTTAGGTCAAGCAAAACTGTTGACAGTCCAGTCGTGCGTAGAGTCAGTCAGTCCACCAACGTTGGTGCATCGTTGACATTGAACGTAGAAAGAATATGGAATAGAAGAATGCAGCCGCAGTTGAACAACGGGCAGTACCAATTGCAGTAGCAGAGGCAGACGCAAACACAGACAGTCACGCATGGCATATGTGCACATATTCGTTAGGGTGGTTCAAAAATGCATGTGAAAAAGTAAAGTCGAAATTTTTATGCTCTCGAAAAAAATATAACGAGATTTTTTAATTTTGATATCAAAAAAATATTTATAGGTCGCTCAAAGCGCTCAAAGTTTTCCTTGTATTTTATATGGAAAAAACATTTTCGTAGAAATGCTATAGAAATCTCGGAAATCAAAATTTTTCAATCGGAAAACTCTGTTTTTCTTCAGTAGATTCCCAATAATAATACCCAGTTGTTTGTTTAACAATTTTTTCATAGTAACTATATTTTATAGGTCCGTCAAAACTCCCAGAAAATGCAATGGGAGACCTATCAAAAATAGTTATTATTTAAAAATAGTTAAATAAATAATTGGGTATACCAGAGTTTTCTGATCGAAAAATATTGATTTTCAAGAATTCCATTTCTGAGCGACCTCTAAATATTTTTTGCTTTCAAAATACAAAATAGGGTTTTTTACAATATAGAAAAATCCTAAGGGGTGAGAGCATTAAAATTCTGACGTTTTTTTTTTTTTTACCACCCTAATGTACATACTAATGTGCACTTCTGACTGCCACACATTCCAACGAAAACATCAAACATAAAAGCAGAGTAAACAACAAGCAACAAAAAAAGGAGATAAAAAACACAAAAAAGTACTGAAATCAGCAAAGAAAAAATTAAATAAACTTGCCGGCAGCATATGTCAGTAAGAATGCTGCCGCCAGTGGAAAAAAAATATTTATATATGCTTTTATGCAAAAAGTAGGTAAGTGCATATGTTAGTACGAGTGGCCAGATAGACATATGTTTTATACATAAATGAATGTAGACTTAAGCGATAAACGGCTGCTTGCAGATAAGAACGGATAAGAAAGAGCAGAGTATTCTTTACAAAATCATATAGCCAAAACGGATTGCCCGAAAGCAAGAAAACTCACATCAGAAATGATGGCTAAGCATATACGTGTTCTTGCTTAGGCACTGACTCACGAGTGTGAGACGGCGACGACGACGACGACGACGACGATCAGACAGGCGATCTTGCGACTACGAATTGTAGAGGAAAGGTGTATCAAACTGATTGAAGCGAAACCAAGAATCTACAGGTAGCTGAAGTATATGGACGTATGTATGAGTGGTTGAGGGTTTGCCAAGAGTGCCAAGGGCACTGCGCTGTTTATCAGAAGCATGAGAGGAACAACAACAGGTGAGAGATTGAGAATAAGCTACTCTCTCTTCTTTTAATATCTTTCCATTTGCAGCAGCACATTTTTTGAATGCTTAACAAATTCACCTGCTATATTCTTCCAAGCAAAATTTATTTTAACTTACTATTTGTTGGTGGTGTTAGCTTCTTATTTCTTATGAGTTTCTGGATCTGCAGAAGAAATTGTGGAAAAATTAGCTACTATTTACTTATACAACAAATTTTGCTGAAAAATAAAAGAAAGGTAGCATTTGTTTGCGATGGAGAAATGTAAGCGTAGTGTCGAGCAGCACTGGGCATTAGCTACATCACGCGATTCTCTTGTTTACCTGCTTTTTTATTTGTACGTTTTTATGGTTTATGATTTTTTAGTTTTATTTCTTTTTTAGTGCTGGCAAGCAAATCCAAGACTACGAGCGAGATGTGGATGATGACGCTGGGGAAATGCTGCCCAAAAGTAACATACAATGAAGCGAATTAATTTATAAATCACTGAATCATCATTTTTTTCGGTTACTTTGCTTAATATAGAATGTTTGAGTAAACAAAGGGAATAGTAGGTACAATAATTGTGTACGAAAAGGAGAAAAAGTAATTCTTCAGAAACGCTGGAAAATTTTAATGGTGTCTAGTATTAGTTTTTGCTCTCAAATAGTATGGTGGAAAATATTCGGGAAGAAGTATTTGGAGGTATCTGTATTGTAATTTAAATGTAGTTGTAGAAATCTACGTACGGCTAGGTTAGATAGGAACGGTCGGAGAGTCCCACAGATCCGCTAATATGGGACCGTTGTAAAACTATATATGGAGTTACCAATTCCTATTGTTATTAAAATGGTTGTTCAGCATACATAACGGGTGATTTTTTTGAGGTTAGGATTTTCATGCATTAGTATTTGACAGATCACGTGGGATTTCAGACATGGTGTCAAAGAGAAAGATGCTCAGTATGCTTTGACATTTCATCATGAATAGACTTACTAACGAGCAACGCTTGCAAATCATTGAATTTTATTACCAAAATCAGTGTTCGGTTCGAAATGTGTTTCGCAAACCCAATTGCTGCGAACGGCGACGAATCGACATTTCACGGTCTTCAGCAACACTCTCAGAAACAGACGCAATATTCTCTTCTGTACGCACTGTACGCATTCGTGTGGTTGGTTTAATGTCCAATAAAGTAAACTGAGTGCGATTTTTGGTCACAATCGCATTAATTGTTTGCTCACTTGGTCGATTATGTAGACCATAAATCGGACGTAAAGCGAACCGAACACTGATTTTGGTAATAAAATTCAATGATTTGCAAGCGTTGCTCGTTAGTAAGTCTATTCATGATGAAATGTCAAAGCATACTGAGCATCTTTCTCTTTGACACCATGTCTGAAATCCCACGTGATCTGTCAAATACTAATGCATGAAAATCCTAACCTCAAAAAAATCACCCGTTATAAGGAAGTGGGTGAAAAAAGTCAGAGTAACAGTTGAGAAAAAAAAAAACGGTTTAGATTAGTTTCCCTCTCTAAAGTAAAAGTCGTAAGTACAAAGTTTCACTTAATTTGCTCACCCCCTTTCTCAACGGCACATTTTCAAAGAAATAATAAAGTATTATTTTCTCAATTCTAATCAATTCTGCAAGTGTTATGGCATTTTCAAATGAAGGTAGGCGCAGCTCCACCCAATTTAACGGTATGATTTAAAATGTAATGTGTCGGATTTGGCCACTTCAGAATACAAAAACCTTAAATTTCGTAGCTAGTCTTCATGCTATATCAACGGCTTAGTGGAAGATCGACCTATCTTGGCAGCGTTCTTAACAAAAGATTTTGCGATAGAGCGTTTTTGAACTCAGCCATCGATATGTTGATATAGGGTGTTTTTGAACCGAATTCTGAAATAGGGCGTTCTGGAAAAATTTTCTGAGATAGAAGAGCGCTTTCGAACCGGCTGCCGAGTTAGGCCGATCTTCCACTCAGCCGTAAATATACATACATACATATCGTTAATTAATAATTAATATAGAAGGGCCCTATCTCACATTTTTGTTCCTTCAAATATAGTTTGAAAATTTAGTAAAAAACAAATCTGTACAGTTGCGAATTTCGTCGAAGTGCCAAATTTTTTTTAAACAAAATATCTGTTTTCAATTTCTATTAGATATATTGTAAGCTATTTGACCGGTTTTATATTAATCTGGATTCGAAATGAAAATGGGTTAGGGCCTTTCTATATTAAAGTACATATACATACATACATATACACTGGCGCCAGAAATAATAGACTCGTCGTACTTTTAAGAATTTTGTCTTAAATTTCTTTAGTTTATTTTATGTTTAATATTTTTTTATAAAAACCTAGGTGCTTAGTTATACAACACACATCATATACTTTAATCCGCTCTTCAAACTTTGAACAAAAATTATAAAACGACAAATCTTTACCAAATTTTCAAACTTTTTATTAATAATTTTTAGAAAAATTTGTGGTACGCAGTTTTATAGCTCATTTAATTTTAGTACAATAAAGTGCAAGTTTCAAGTGGCTAGAAAATACCGTT
>NW_016159823.1:71538-76009 GCF_001687245.7 Rhagoletis zephyria | reverse complement strand
TTCTTTTTTTGGCCACAAAAATTTGAAATTGCCCCTAGCCCTTGTTTTAGCCCTTTTCAAAATTTATTCATCATTGACATTCAAATTTTTTTTATGATTTTCATGAATTTAACTCTTCGCTCATAAAGCGAACGCCTTTCCTTTAAGGCAAGTAAACATATTTCTATGTACGTTCCTTACGTTTCTGGGCCGTTATCTTATCCGTTAACGATTTAACTATACTTTAAAATAGGTAAGTTGGTGGCCCTTAATATGCTTTATGTGTTACACAAAAAGTTTTTTTGTTGAATAAAATAGTAATTCTTTTCAGAGTTCATTGTTTTTCTATACCAGTAATTATAGAAAATGTTTGCGTGTGTACTTACATATTTATACTAGCAGTACCCCGGTGTGCTTCTCTCCACCAAATATTGAAAAACGAATGAAAAGTCCTTTTGGTAGCCAAATTTAGCCACCAAAGGGCTAAAACGGCAACACTGCTATTGACGTTGCTGCTTTTGCACTCACCGGTATTACCTCTCTAAGATTTACGTTTGTTTGCAAGGTAGTTGTTGGTGTTGTTGCGACACTCATACACAATAACTGCTGGCAAAGCTCATTAACTTGGTTATCGTACATACGATTTTCGTTCACTTTTTGGAATTTGAAGGTGAATGATTTTGGTATACATAAATTTTGTGAAAATTTTATTGATTCGCAATGGTTGATCAGTTTATGGTTTAATTTTCTTTTAATTGAAATTTTTGTTGTAGATATATAATCTGTTATGAAATTAAAGTTTTTTTTTTTTTTTGATAGTTCTTTTATGAAAATATCAAAGTTAATACGCCAATGGCGAACACTCGGACAAAGAAATTGAATCTACTTAAATAAATTAAATCTAAATAAAATAAACTGCCATTTTGAATAAATAAATTGACACAAAAGTTTGATATAATAAAAAGCAAATATATAAATTATATCTAAAATAAATAAAATTAAAAATAAATTAATAAAATAATAACATAAAATAAAAACTTTGCGTAGATTCAACTAAAATAATTTTACATAAACATGGAAAATCATAACAACAAATTTATTTATTTATTTATGGCCACTACATAACAATATAAATAAATAATAACAAAAAAATAATAATAATGAACCTAGAGGAAAAGCGAAAATAGAAAAGTAAAATAAATTATTTTAAATACATACGTAAAACGAATTGAAAACCAGAACTTAAACTTATAGAGGTTTAACGCAGCTTACCCAATTTAGTTAATTTAACTGTTGGGGAAATGCCAGAAAGTTTACCTAGACTTAGCTTACTTACGTACTTACCTGAATTTACTTACCTGCTATTAATTACAGTAACCTTACTTACCAGGCGTACCTACCAGACCTACCTTAACAAACTTATTTTAAATATACATACCGGCTGGACTTACTTTACTAATATACTTACCCGTATTAAATTTACTTAGGTTCTTATTACCTCAGAGTCAAGCACCGATGTAGATGATAGGATTTTAGATGTTAGGAATTAGTTTTTAAGAAATGATAGGGTTAAGAGCTAATAGCTTTTAGGAAATAGATAAAGACAATGAATTGTGAATAAATTTATAAATATAAATGGGACTGTTGACTTTTCTTCCTAATTAAGAAGGCAGGCATTAGGGTGCACGGATGAGGGTGGGCTAGAACCGGGCGACACAACTACATCAGTGGCCATAGTTTTTTTCTTTATTTTTTCTTAGTTTGGATTTCTTGGTTCCTTTTGATTTTCAGTTTTATTTTAAATATATAATTTTAACGTTCTTTTTGAGCTTTTTTTATAACCGAACGCACTTGTGCACAAGGGTATTATAACTTTGTTCACATAACGCTTGTTTGTAACAGGCAAAACGAATCGAGATAGATGTAGACAAATGTATGTAATGAAAAGAGAAATCGATTAAGCGGTGCACTTCTTACTGGTGTAGGATGGATGGTATTAAAAATGGGCAAAATCGGACAATAACCACGCCTACCTCCCATATAACGGTAATTTTCAGAAATACGAAATCTTCGATAAATCAGTAAATATTAAAGCTAATTTATTCAAGAATAATGGTTGCAACAATTCTTTACCAAGAAATCCGTTTATGATAAAACTTATGATCACATATATGTATCTCGGTAACCGTTATACCAATTTGTAACAAATTANATACGAAATCTTCGATAAATCAGTAAATATTAAAGCTAATTTATTCAAGAATAATGGTTGCAACAATTCTTTACCAAGAAATCCGTTTATGATAAAACTTATGATCACATATATGTATCTCGGTAACCGTTATACCAATTTGTAACAAATTAGGTACGGTTATTGTGCTTGCCACATAGAAGCAAAACGTTGAAAATTATTGAAATGGACTAAAATTACGGCCGCTTTTCATATAACGGTAAATTTCAGATATGCTTGAAACTTAATATTTTGAAATTTAAGGACGCTAATTTACTCAAAATTGGTACACTCCGGCTTATCATGTAGCGGTAGCTTTCGGAAAGGTGAAAAACATATATTTAATACTTGCGCCGGGTATTTAATGTTAGGCTCCGCCCGAACTTAAACTTTCTTACTTGTTTTGTATTTTTTTTTTGTGGTGGATCCAAAATGGCGACCAAATTAAAAGAAATGATTGGATTTGTTTGAAACTCTTAACCGCCATTTTGAATTTCGGAAATCTAGCATCAGATTCGTAATCAGTAAGCCCAGAAACACACTGGAAACGAGTTTCAACCCTTGACAATGTTTAAAACGTTCAGTATCAACGTTTTAATTTTAGTAATTTTTTTTTTAATTTGATCGCCATATTGGATCCACCATTTTGAATTAAAAAAAATTTACTTCAGATTCGTAATCGGCGACCCCAAAAACTCTCGAGTACCCGTTTTCAAATAAATCCAACCATTTTTTAAAAAAATGGATCGCCATTTTCGATCCGCCATTTTGAATTTTGAAAAACTGACTTCAGATTCCTAATTAGCAACCCCAGAGACCCCCTGGTAACATGACAAGTCTACGGTTGCCAGACGTACTGATTTGGGAGGGACAGTACTGAATTTTCACTCGCTGTACTGAAAATTTTCAATTTCCAATTCAGTACGCAAATGTCCTTATTTTTCGGAAATTTGTGCTCTATTCCACCTCGTTCACATCAGTGACGGATACAGAATTTTGTTTAGGGAAGGGCGATTGACGTCTAACACGTTTTACCGATGAGTTCAAGCTATGTGACAAGCATCCAACCGGTCATCGTACAATTATTATAGATATTGTCTTCCCAGAGAGTGCATATTCCGATCTGTCTTATTTACAAAGTGTCATTGTTGCCAACACTAAAACGTTTATGGTAAGGTTAAAAGGGATATTTCCAAACTCCATGTGTATACATATGTATGTGTACTAATTTTTTAAACAAACCTTCTTGCGGAGAACTTAATTAATTTCCAAAAACCAAAAATAAACATTTGTTTAATAAAAAAATTTATGATCTGTATTCCAAACTTATTTCAATCGTTGTTTTCTTTTCGTTTTGGAAAGTTGTAAAAATTAAATTGAGTGAAAACAAAAAGCAACATTGAAATGCGTCAAAATGAAAATAAGGGAGCACGCTTTTGGATGGGAAGTAAAACTCTCTGGGAAGACTAAATAATTGTATCATGTTTCTTACTTACAACGTTTTTCGATTTAAGGATGGAATTATTTTAACAAAGTGTTCCAAAAAGTTTCATCTTTCACACAAATTGTTTTATTACCAATCAAAATTCTAAAAAAGCGGATTTTCGGCCCACGCTATTATATACTTGTGTATGTTAGGTGCCACGTGACCCACCGATAGTGACCGTCAAACAAATTATAACAGAAAATGTAAACAAAACACAATAAGTATATATAACTACTACGTAAAGATGACTTTAAAACAAAATAACTCTATTGGCACCTGTTGAACAGTTTTTGGCTTTGATTGCGGCAGCGAACGTGTTAAAAACTTACCTCCGCCAAAAAATGTGACGGTCGCTTGGGGTCAGCATTCAAGAGAGTAGCGACACATTTGTACACGCCTATGTTCTGCAGGTAACTAATTTACGTACCCAGCGGGGAGTTAGGAAGCTAGAAAGAGCGTGAGCGCTCTCCTAGCATTCCAAGACTTTTTTCAACTTGAAATGGCCTTGACCCCATGCGCCTAATTAAGGGTTAACCGACCAAGGGCTGAGGAACTTTTTTTCTGAAGTAGCATTACTACGAGTGGCTTCAATTGTGACCAGATTGCAGAAAATTGCGCTCCAGTTAAAAATAAATGCTCACTTCTGTATCAGTGACAAAATTCTTGTCGGGGTTTTTTTTACGGAAAAATATATCAAAAAGTTTAAGTTTGTCAGTTACAAAATTTTTGTCAAGAACACAGAATTGGGCCATACATTTTAAAATGGGTTGCGTGGA
>NW_016159823.1:55381-71513 GCF_001687245.7 Rhagoletis zephyria | reverse complement strand
TTGTTGCAAATTTTAGGGTTTTACAATTTTTGCTCATAATATTTGGGCACTGGCAACGTTACACAAAACACTGGCCACGTTACTCGCACGGTTCGCTTGGGCATGGTTAACCAAAAGGCTTTGTTCATCCATTTTTACTTCGCATTCTTTTTCTGTCATCATGAACAACTGTTTGAGCTAAAATTGGGACCTTCTATTACAGGATTAAAAAATAAAACTCGATTATCCCTAAATTTTCTAACTAGATCAAAAATCATGCCACAATAAAATTTTTGACTGGAAAATCTTCTTTTTTCCAATGCCATCCAAGACAATTTCAAATCAGATACGGCGGTTTCCACAACTTTATTAATTTTAGATTAAAAAAAATGTTAATGCATTTGTCGCAGTTTTATAGAAAAGTTGTAACATAAACAATTTTTAACAAAATAAATAGCATACATAAAACACAGGTTCCTTAATTTTTAATATCGATATTTCGACCTCAATCTGAAGGTCATCTTCAGGAACTCTTAGTTGTGCCCGGTCGACCGACAACCAAGCATTCCCGAAGATGGCCTCATATATATATATATATATATCTCCTATATATATATATATCTTCTATATATATATATATCTTCTATACATAGTATAAGGAAAGTCGTGATTCTTTGTACGCGGTAATCTCGAAAAGTACTGAAAGGATTTTGACGAGATTTTCTTTAATATACTCTGTATCGGCAGGAGAGTAACCTTTTTTATTTAGAATTTTAATAGGGTTGCCACCTCCCTAAAAAAACTATAAGATCCGCACCGTTCGTTGGATTACAAAAAGTGAGGTATCAAATGAAAGGTATTGGCCTCTAGAAAAGGACAAATGTTTTTTTCTGAATAGAGTTGCCACCTGTTAATAAAATTACTGCATTCAGTCACAATAAGCGTAGACATCAGTTCTGCACCGTCACTGTCAAACGAAAAGACTTAGCCTCTACATATACAATAATGTATTAATGTTCTGAGTTGGGTTGCCACCTATTAAAAAGTTAAAAGATTTTCGCCATTCGTTGGACTAAAAAATGAGATACCAAATGGAAGGGCCTGGCCTTCGTATGTACAAAAGCTTTCATTTTTTTAATAGGGTTGCCACCTATTAAAAAATAACTATCTTCTATACATAGTATAAAGGAAAGTCGCGATATTTTGACCACGCTTATCTCAAGAACTACTGAACGGATTTAGACGAGACTTTTTAAGTATAATTTGTATCGATAGGAATATTATCTTTAATACTTTAAATTCCTATAGGGTTACCACCTGTCTAAAAAATTATAAGATCCGCACTATCCGTTAGATTACAAGAAAGGAGGTGTCCATTAAAAGGGCCTGGCTTTTAGGTGTTCAATAATGCATAAATTTTTGAGTAAGGTAGACACTTTTTAAAAATTATAAGATCTTCACCGTTTGTTGAACAAAAACTGAGGTACCAGGTGGTCTCTGCATGTGCAATACGTTTTTATTTTTTGTTTGAGTGGGGTTGCCACATATTTAAAAATTATGTATGTATACTACGCGAGGACATTTTTTGTTAATGACATTGATTTGCACAGTTCATTCAATTTAAAAATAGAGTTGTCAAATGAAAGGGCTTGGCCTCCAGATGCGCAGTTATTTATTATTTTTTTAGTAGGTTTAGTTGTCGATCGCACCTTTTTTAATATCTACATATTCAGCGCGTGGCGAAGCCCTGCGCATACGAGGCCGGCTAATATATATATAAAAATTTTGTGCAAATAAACATTAAAAAACACACAAAAAAAGTGCTAAAATAAGTGAATGTTCCTGATTAGCAGGGCAGTGTAAGTGTAAAAAAAATTCCCTGCAAAGCAGGGCAACAGAGCAAACGCCCATAAGTGCTTAAAAAGTGCAAGTCCCTGATTTGCAGGGCAGTGAAAGTGTGGTAAAATACCATGAAAAGTGGGGCAACAAGCACAAAGCGTNGAGGACATTTTTTGTTAATGACATTGATTTGCACAGTTCATTCAATTTAAAAATAGAGTTGTCAAATGAAAGGGCTTGGCCTCCAGATGCGCAGTTATTTATTATTTTTTTAGTAGGTTTAGTTGTCGATCGCACCTTTTTTAATATCTACATATTCAGCGCGTGGCGAAGCCCTGCGCATACGAGGCCGGCTAATATATATATAAAAATTTTGTGCAAATAAACATTAAAAAACACACAAAAAAAGTGCTAAAATAAGTGAATGTTCCTGATTAGCAGGGCAGTGTAAGTGTAAAAAAAATTCCCAAAATAACACCAAGTTGAACCAACGGTCGCTACGTTTATGGCTTTCTTTAAGAAACATCGGGCGAAAATTTCAACTGCTCCTGTAACACTACCTTATATAAGTCGGCCTTGCTATCATCCTCACATATGTTCATCAGAGTATACCAACGAAGGACGAGATACCGAGAGCACAAAACTAATCTAGAAAATTACACGCACAATGGCAAACATGAACAAATGTACAAAAAACACATAGGGGCATGTTCTGAAAATCGAAACTTTGAACTCGATTCGATTTGCCAAATAGTTTTTAATTATATCTGATGAAAAGAGTGAATATTCTAATTGAAAGCCGCAAAAGAAGCAGCAGCAATATGAAATAAATCATTTTAATGCGAGATTTATAAATTTTTGGGTTAAAAACCATCGAGAAAATTATCGAAATCGAGTCGATTTCAAATTTTCGAATTTTAGAACATGCCTGATAATTTTTGACAATCAGTACAGTTCGCATTTATATCAACGAGCAGCTTTCATTTGTTTTCGTTTGTACTACATATGTGCATATATACATGTACATAAACATATGTACATACACAAACATATGTACATATGTACAAATATATATACAACCATTCAAACATATGTACATACATGAAAACATTGCTGTCCGTACGTACATACGCCCATCAGTACATCAACGAAGCCCGTTTGCTTCATTATAAATATATCCATACAAACATATGTACATATGTACAAATATATATACAACCATTCAAACATATGTACATACATGAAAACATTGCTGTCCGTACGTACATACGCCCATCAGTACATCAACGAAGCCCGTTTGCTTCATTATAAATATATCCATACAAACATATGTACATAAGTAGGTACTCGTACCCGTCATGTGTCGCTTTATTTCTTTTTTCCCCTTCCCTATAGATATAGATATAGGTAGTAATCTTCCTTCCCACTCATGTAACAATTTCAGTTTTAAAAATTCCACTCTCCATTTTTGCAATACCACCGCATAAGAAGTTTCACTTCAAAAAAATTGCTTAAAAGTGAAATTCCCTGATTAGCAGGGCAGTGAAAGTGCGGTAAAAGACCCTAAAAAAGCTGGGCAACGCACGCAATACGCCTGAAAAAGTGCCAGTCCCTGATTAGCAGGGCAGTGAAGTTGCGGTAAAGGCCCTGAAAAGCAGGGCAACAAGCGCAAACCCCAAAAACTTCAGAAAAAGTGCAAGTCCCTGATTAGCAGGGCAGTGAAAGTGCGGTTAAAGACCCTGAGAAGCTGGGCCGTGCAAGTGCGGTGAAAGTCCCTGATTAGCAGGGCAGTGAGCGATAAACGCAAAAATTCAGCTTGCAAGTGAAGGTCCTGATTAGAAGGGTAGCGCAAGTGCGGTGAAAGTCCCTGATTAGCAGGGCAGTGCAAATGTGGTGAAAGTCCCTGATTCGCAGGGCAGTGAGCGAAAACGCAAAAAGCAGCTTGCAAGGGAAAGTCCTGATTAGCAGGGCAATGCAAGTGCAGTGAAAGTCCCTGATTAGCAGGGCAGTGCAAATGTGGTGAAAGTCCCTGATTCGCAGGGCAGTGAGCGAAAACGCAAAAAGCAGCTTGCAAGGGAAAGTCCTGATTAGCAGGGCAATGCAAGTGCAGTGAAAGTCCCTGATTAGCAGGGNTAAAAATTCCACTCTCCATTTTTGCAATACCACCGCATAAGAAGTTTCACTTCAAAAAAATTGCTTAAAAGTGAAATTCCCTGATTAGCAGGGCAGTGAAAGTGCGGTAAAAGACCCTAAAAAAGCTGGGCAACGCACGCAATACAAAAAAATGCCTGAAAAAGTGCCAGTCCCTGATTAGCAGGGCAGTGAAGTTGCGGTAAAGGCCCTGAAAAGCAGGGCAACAAGCGCAAACCCCAAAAACTTCAGAAAAAGTGCAAGTCCCTGATTAGCAGGGCAGTGAAAGTGCGGTTAAAGACCCTGAGAAGCTGGGCCGTGCAAGTGCGGTGAAAGTCCCTGATTAGCAGGGCAGTGAGCGATAAACGCAAAAATTCAGCTTGCAAGTGAAGGTCCTGATTAGAAGGGTAGCGCAAGTGCGGTGAAAGTCCCTGATTAGCAGGGCAGTGCAAATGTGGTGAAAGTCCCTGATTCGCAGGGCAGTGAGCGAAAACGCAAAAAGCAGCCTGCAAGGGAAAGTCCTGATTAGCAGGGCAATGCAAGTGCAGTGAAAGTCCCTGATTAGCAGGACAGTGCGTGATAAATGCAAAAAATCAGCTTGTAAGTGAAAGTCCCCGATTCGCAGGGCGCTGAGCTAAAAACGCAACAAAAAATAAATAAAATTGTATACTAAATTATCATCTCAGTCTCGTTCGCAGGATCGGAGCACGACCTCAAGCACCATTGCAACCAGTACAGTGTTATCAGCAGCTACTAGCGGCAATAGCAACACGCTCCAGCAGCAGTAACCGCAGCAACAACAGAAGACAACAGCAAGGCCCCCAATAGTGGCCCACCGCGGGAGAGCGAAGTAAGTGTATTAAAAGTGCAGTGAGGTATTTGAAGCGCCGGCTGTATTGCCAATTTGTAGATGCGCAAGTGCTGAACGCCGGCACTAGGTGCCACACAGTCAGGCTACATTGCGCCTTGCTGCACGGCCAATACCCAGGCCGATAGTTTATAAGAGCGCCGGCTGTATTGCCTATTTGTCGAGGCGCAAGTGCTGAATTCCGGCCCTAAGTGCCACACGGTCAGGTGTTCATTGCGAAACCAGGGCCCTACCAGCGGTCCACCGCGGGAGAAGTACCCCCAACAACAAGACCGCCACCAGTGACCCACCGCGGGAGCTACAAATAAGCAACAAGGCCCCCACCAAGTGGTTCACCGCGGGATCAAAAAAAAACACCAAGGCCCACCTCGGAAGATGTAAGAAACCATCAAGGTCCCCACCAAGTGGCCCAACGCGGGAGCAAGGCTCCTCCCATTAATAAGAGTAAGTTGCAAGAAAAGGTAAGCCTTTGAAATTCGCCAGGTATATTCAAGTCGGGCGCGATTTGTTTAATTTGCGGTGAACTGGTACACGGCGAAAGTACCGGGATCACATCAATTTAGTGTGTCTAGGCCGACAGCCCAAGGATTCTTTTTAACACTCTAGTGNAAAAAAAAACACCAAGGCCCACCTCGGAAGATGTAAGAAACCATCAAGGTCCCCACCAAGTGGCCCAACGCGGGAGCAAGGCTCCTCCCATTAATAAGAGTAAGTTGCAAGAAAAGGTAAGCCTTTGAAATTCGCCAGGTATATTCAAGTCGGGCGCGATTTGTTTAATTTGCGGTGAACTGGTACACGGCGAAAGTACCGGGATCACATCAATTTAGTGTGTCTAGGCCGACAGCCCAAGGATCCGCCTAGTGTTAACTTATGTACTCGCTTACACAAACATACAAGCTCATACATTTATTACAACCTTCGAGCCGTTAACTAATATCCCGCCGGACAACGAACTTTCGTTAAGTTTCCCCTCAACGTCAGTTGTTGTCCGGCGGTCCAAACTAAAAAACCGCAAATTATTAACTTCACTTATTTTCTGGAGATTACTGAGCGAAGACATCCGCTACCAAGCCACATCACATTTACGGAGGTAAATCACTTGTAGAAAACCAAATTAATATTTATAACGAGTATCGAATCCTTAATATTAAAGCACTTGACTAAAACCAAGTTTATTTATCTTTTTCTTCACAATTAAACATTGGTTTGACTATCTTGCGCAATCGACTTGAGCCGCAATACAGCCACATTTGTGTTTTTCAGGGTCCTTAGGAACCGTGAAGCAAAATNAAGTGGCCCAACGCGGGAGCAAGGCTCCTCCCATTAATAAGAGTAAGTTGCAAGAAAAGGTAAGCCTTTGAAATTCGCCAGGTATATTCAAGTCGGGCGCGATTTGTTTAATTTGCGGTGAACTGGTACACGGCGAAAGTACCGGGATCACATCAATTTAGTGTGTCTAGGCCGACAGCCCAAGGATCCGCCTAGTGTTAACTTATGTACTCGCTTACACAAACATACAAGCTCATACATTTATTACAACCTTCGAGCCGTTAACTAATATCCCGCCGGACAACGAACTTTCGTTAAGTTTCCCCTCAACGTCAGTTGTTGTCCGGCGGTCCAAACTAAAAAACCGCAAATTATTAACTTCACTTATTTTCTGGAGATTACTGAGCGAAGACATCCGCTACCAAGCCACATCACATTTACGGAGGTAAATCACTTGTAGAAAACCAAATTAATATTTATAACGAGTATCGAATCCTTAATATTAAAGCGCTTGACTAAAACCAAGTTTATTTATCTTTTTCTTCACAATTAAACATTGGTGTGACTATCTTGCGCAATCGACTTGAGCCGCAATACAGCCACATTTGTGTTTTTCAGGGTCCTTAGGAACCGTGAAGCAAAATATACAGTCCACAAAAACCACACCAGCAAGCCTTCAACAAACTGAGCTTTCAGGCCACAGCAAAAAATTGAGCTACGAGCACGAAACCACTGAGGATAATAAGGTACGTGATTACAAATTTCAAGTGCACTTTTGTTATAAACCACAGTCGACAAAAAATTGTCTATAAGTACTTTAAACACAATAACGCGAGTGATATTGTGATAAATATTACAAAAAGTGTTTTTATATAATCTCTCATAAAGAAATTAATAATCGAGCTGTTTCCGTCCGTCCGAGTGTTAGCAACAACAACGATATAAGGAGCACCTTGCAACACTCGCGCGCACACACATACGGTACTGAATAGCGTCAAATAATCAAATTGAATTGCAACAAAAGTTTTCTATTTTTATACTCGAATTCTGCAAGGCATCGTTCAAATTC
Organism: Rhagoletis zephyria; assembly: GCF_001687245.7. NCBI lineage: Eukaryota > Metazoa > Arthropoda > Insecta > Diptera > Tephritidae > Rhagoletis > Rhagoletis zephyria. Next base: position 64,359 of record NW_016159823.1, on the reverse strand, counting down.
ATTAAACATATTGGCTTTCATTTCTTGTGTATTCGTGCGGCACTCCTTCATTTGCAAATTACTGTTTAACTTCTGAGGATACCATAACCTCTTTGTTTATTAACCACCAGCATATTTTCCACAAAATCACTTCAGCGTGTTTAACTTTGACTGTTACACAAACAACGCTATTGGTAGCCTATTCGTTGTGATTGTCGACTTTATATTTAAACTAATAGAAATTCGCTGTGTTGGGTGGCGAGTAACCCCGCTCTTAAACAAATAAATATTGAAATAAAAAATAATAGTTAATAAAGTTTACACAATATACATATCTTGAATATTATGAAATTGCGTATTTTGTTTCCGGGTCTTTTTGGCTACTAGCGCTTTATATATATATCAAAAAAAAGGCTTGTCAAGTTAAATTTTTTTTACGGCAAGACGAAGTCAATATACTACTCATTGAACCAAATTTCTATCTGCTCATTGGCAAGGAATATCGTTTTAGACATACGTACGGCCAATATCCTAGAAGGTTTTTTTTAGCGTTCTGCCGTATAGTTTGAATTTTCGTTATAAGTTCACTGCAAGCTCAAACCATCTCATTAGACCCAAAGATGGAAGCATTTATTCGCTTAACAGAATCGGTCATCGAATTCGAGGCTGATTTTAGCAGCACGCCCCCCGCAGAGCAAAATAAGCACGGTCTTGCTATACAGCAGGAAGAATTAAAAACTATGTGGGAAAAAACAAAGGCAGCATACGATATGCTCATAAGCCAAGAAGGTTTGCCGAAAGAAGATATAAGAGCTATCAAAAAAAGCATAAAAATCCATTTGCTAGCTATGTTAAAGGTATGTCTGCTATGGCTACTCAGGCTGAAATCTTAGCAGAAGTTCGCAAAGAAGTACAGGATCAGTCTGCCCGCGAACATAATATTTATCTCCCTCCGTATGATACAGAGGTGTTAAAGGGCGACTATTTATCCTGGCCAACATTTCGTGATATGTTCACGGCGATCTACATCTTAAACAAGCGCCTCACACCGGTGGAGAAATTATTTCATCTGAATCAAAAGACTCAGGGGGAGGCCAAAAATATTGTGAGAAAGTGCGATCTCACCAATGAAGGCTTCACTACAGCCTGGAAAAATTTGTGTGAAAGATACGATAATGAGCGTATTCTTGTGAACACACAACTAAAAATTCTTTTCAATTTGAATTCCGTGGATTATGAGTGTGGTAGCTCAATAAAAAAAGTTGCAACGGGATATATGTAATTTCTTATCGTCCCTAAACAGTCACCAAATTGACGTTTCCAACTGGGATGCAATTATAGTCTACCTCTGCTCCACCAAACTCCCAGAAAGTACGCTGGCTCTATGGGAACAAACCATAGACCATAAAAATTATATACCAAAGTGGGGGGATATGGACAAGTTCCTATCCAACAGGTTTCAGACTTTAGAAACCTTATCAGGCTTAACGGGTTTTAAGTCTGTAAGAGCGCCCAAACCGCAAAACACACGACACCCTCCAGAAGCCCCCACAAAACGACTTGGCGTCTTCCAAGCAAGTGTGACTAAGTTTACTTGCAAAATGTGCGAAACAAATGAGCACAGATTACACAGCTGTTCCCGATTTTTAAAACTGACACCTTCTGAAAGAATACAGTTTATGAAAACCAATAATAGTTGCCTGAATTGTCTTAAGTCTGGACATACCGTGTGCACTTGCTCGTTTAATTGCAGCAGGTGCCACTCGCGACACCACACGCTCCTACACATTGAGACAGATCCGCCAAAGGCAGCTGCGTAACAAGTGCCGTCAAGCTCAGCCGGTAATCGAGCATCTTCATCGAGACAAGCACAAGCAAAACGCAATACAGGAAAACCAAATTCAAATGCGAATAACAACGTTAAGTCGTGCTTTGCAAACACGAATACATGTGTTATTCTAGGAACAGCTCGCGTAAATATACATTTTGATGGCACCGATTTTTCCGCAAGAGCTCTTATTGATTCCGGGTCTGAGTGTTCCTTTATTACAGAAAGACTCAAACGCAGAATCAACCTGCCATCAAAAAGGCTGCATGCCCAAGTTTCGGGCATCACGAACTCCATAACAGCGCAGGTTAAATAAGCGTGCAAAATTGAACTTCGGTCACCGGTTGATCCGTTATTCCGCTTAGGCACCACTGTGCTCGTCTTAGCACAACTAACTGGAAATCTTCCAACCACCCATATCAGCGCTATAACTAAACAAGTATTTCCAGATTTAGTTTTGGCCGATAAAAGGTTCTTTGTTAACGAACAAGTCGACCTGGTGCTTGGAGGAGGCATCTATCCAGAAATAATTTTGAGCGGCTTGAAGAAAAATGTACTCAACACTCTTCTCGTCCAAGAAACCGTGTTCGGTTGGATACTAATCGGTCGCACAGACGCACCAAATCCACTGAACAATATAGTGTCCTATCATAGCCAAGTTACACTGGATAAACAACTTACAGCTTTATGGGAACTTGAAGATATACCTAAAAGCAAAACCATGAACGAGGACGACACTTATTGTGAGGATCTCTATCGGAAGACTACTCAAAGAAATAGCGACGGAAGATACGTGGTCTCGCTACCATTTCGGCAGGAATTTCCGCAATTTTTCCGAAATGAGACGAGACTTACAAGGGATCCCGTCCAACAAAAAAAGTACAACAGGGTACTAGCTGAATACGAAACATTAGGACGTATGTCTAGAATAAACGGTAGCATTTCATCAGAGTCTTCTGATAACTATTTTTTGCCTCATCACGCCATTATAAAGGCAGAAAGCACCTCAAGCTCTACGGCTAACGGCACAAGCTTAAAGGAGGTTCTTCTCCCAGGTCCGGTACTCCAAGCAGATCTTCCGACATTAATACTCCGCTGGAGATTATAAAAATATGTTTTCAATAGTGATATCGAGAAGATGTACCGGCAAATTATTGTGAATGACAATCAGACGAAATATCAACGGATTTTTTTCGGAAAAATCTGCATGAACCCGTCAGTCTATACGAGTTAAAGACTGTCACTTTCGGAATTAACTGTGCCCCTTATCTCGCGATAAGGACACTTTTGCAGCTAGCAGATGATGCAGAGAGCTCCTTTCCAGTAGCAGAAAACATACTTCGAAAGTCCATGTATGTTGACGACGTGCTAGCTGGAAGACATGGTCTGGACTCTGCCATAAAAGCGAGAGGCGAAATTAGTCAGGTTTTGCGGTCAGCTGGGTTTCCACTACGAAAATGGGCCTCTAACTGCCAGGAAATTCTCAAAGATATCCCAAAAAGTGATTTACTCAGCGAGGATTTTTTGGTATTTTAAGATATCAGTGCAGTAACGACTCTTGGCATACGATGGAATGCCCACTCGGATTTATTTTATTTTACGGCCAGACCATTGGCAAACAGCGGTGCTCTAACAAAAAGAGCAATATTATCAGCTATCGCCAAAAGTTTTCGACCCGCTAGGATGGCTGGTGCCAATCATAATTGTAGCCAAAATACGTATGCAACATATTTGGCTAGAGGGCACAGACTGGGATCAGCCTGTGTCTTCAACTACTTTGGAGCATTGGCGGAACTTTGCGCAATACTACCACGAGATAGACAATATCCGAATACCTCGATGGGTAGACTTTGGGCTAGGAGAGAACATCGAGATACATGGCTTCTGCGATGCATCAGAGAAAGCATATGCGGCCACTGCATACATGCGCGTTAAAAAGGATGGAAAAGTTTTCGTCAACCTTTTTCTGGCAAAAACCCGTGTAGCTCCCGTAAAAACCATATCGTTACCACGATTGGAACTTTGCGGAGCGGTACTACTTGCAGAAATCATCGAATCGACCCTCAACAACCTGAAACTAGGAGAGGTAAGAAGGCATTTCTGGAAGGACTCGACCATTGTATTGTCATGGATTCGGAAACCGCCTTGTTCTTGGTAAACCTTCGTGGCACACCGAATAACGAAAATTGTGGATAAAGTTGGCAACAAGGACTGGCGGCATGTAAACTCAGCATCGAATCCAGCCGACCTGGGGAGCCGACGACTTCCAGCGTCTGAATTGGTCAACAATTCATTGTGGTGGCAGGGACCTTCTTGGTTGCAAGAAGACAACTCCAAATGGCCCACACAAGAAACGGACTACAACACGGTAGTCGAAGAAAAGAGAGCACATGTGTATGCAACAACAAACGTAGCTACTGTCGATATTCTTGATCGACCGAGGGCTTTGAGAGTGTTATCTTATATAATGAGATTCTTTGAAAGAACCCACCCAAAGACAAAAGCTTCATTTAAAGAAAAGTCTTGCTTAATTCCATCCGATGAAATTAAAACAATAACACAACGTTTAACAAACATCTACCAGAAGCAGCATTACGGTGAAGAATACACGAAGCTAAAAGCAGGAACACCCATCGATGCTAGGAGCGAGCTACTGCCACTTAATCCATTCGTCGACAAAGATGATATCATACGGGCTGGTAAGCGCCTCGGAGCATCCCTGGACTTAGCATACAATGAACGCTATCCAATCATTCTTCCGTACAATAGCAGGTTGGCTCGACTCCTGATCGCTTTCATACATCAAGTATCCTTGCATGGAGAAAATTAGCTAATGCTACGCCTCATCCGTACCCAATACTGGATTTCCAGAGTAAAGATTATGACCAGGTCCACTATCCATAATTGTAGGACATGTATTATCTATAAAAAACGGTCTCAAGTCCAACTTATGGGCACTCTTCCTCAGGAACGCACAACCTTTTTTCGGGCGTTCACGAATACCGGGGTAGATTTTACGGGACCTTTCGACATCAAAAGTTATCGCGGAAGGGGCTGTCGAATTTCTAAGGAATATGTGTGTCTCTTTGTCTGTTTTACGACTAAAGCAATTCATCTAGAAGCCACTAGTGACCTCAGCACATCATCCTTTCTGGCAGCAATTGCTAGGTTCGTTGCCAGAAGAGGATGTCCAAAGGATATCCACTCCGACAATGGTACTAACTTTGTCGGAGCCTCTCGATCTTTACGATCTGAAATGAAGGCCTTCATAACTGACGCCCGGCATGTCTCAATTATCGCCCATTAAGTCCTTCTTCAAATGATCCAACAGACCTGAGGCCACTCACTCCAGGCCATTTCCTCACTGGGGGACACCTTCTTGCTCCACCTGAGCTAGAAGTTAATGAGAACCCGGCCTCCATAGTAAACCGGTGGCAGAAATTAAAAACTTTGCATCAAACTTTCTGCAGGCGATGGAAACTTGAATATCGATCAGAATTGCAAAAGCGTATCAAGTGGAAATATCCCACGTCAAATATTAAAAGTGGAGATCTCGTCGTTATAAAAGAGGATAACTTTCCACCCAATGAGTGGCGACTAGGAAGAGTTGTCAACGTACTCGCCGGTTCCGATAACCGAGTGCGTGTTGTGGACATCGCGACGGAGAAAGGACAAATTAGGAGGCTCCTCGTAAAATTGGTCCTACTTCCAGCCAACAACGAAGGAAGCGAGTTAGAGGAACCACCATATACTTCGTAAACAAAAAATCTTTTAGAGACATCTACTCCCTTCCATTATGTATTAGTCCATTATTATCCCACTTCCTCTCTGACCACAGCATTCCACTTCTACTATTGAAGTGATTCCACCTCAAAGATCCCTCTTAATACCGATATGAATCTGGCGTTCGTTCATGCTACGTTTATATCAAGATGGTTCTTGGCCGGGCTACCACGGGTTGATATGGTGATATAGGACCGACCATCATTAGATTTTGTTAGGTCAGGCAGTTGAATTTACTATATCACCAAATAGCAAAACAAAAAAAATTTACTTTTCAACTGATGCAGTGTTTTCTCTTTTACTGCGGATTGACTACCGTGGTTATGCGTCGAAAACATGCTGGAGTAATAAACGTTGCTAGTGCGGTACAGAACATTAGACGTTGTTCGTATCCATTGCAAGTGACGTTCTCAAAGTAAGCCACTATTAATCTCTTAAACCATATAACCGAATTGAATTTTTTCACCTATTTATTTCAAGAGTTCATCTGTAATTATTACCTGGTTTATACCAACACATAAAGTGCTTTGACCCAGTTCGTTGTGATTCAAAACGGAAGCATAAACCAAGTTTTAATACGCTCAGAAATTCGAAAGTGTATTGGCTCGAATTTGTTTTCAAATCGCTTTTTTTATTTCTCACATCGGTTAGAAAACTGGTATAAACACATCACTCATTTGACGCGAAGTGAAAAATGGCTGGTTTTCTTTATAGAGCCCGTTTCAAATTTGAATTATTATTATAACAAATTTGATTTCTTGTTCGCTTCCATTTCGCTACACCGCGCAAATAAATAATTTAAGAAATATCGAGTAAAAATAACAAATTTTGTTTACTTTTGAATACGGTTTCAGCGAGTGCTCCATAACGACAAAGGTATAAATGCTTGAAAGAAATATGTGTTGAGGCAAATCAGCTTTTTGTTAATGCGGTTCTTGGGTAGGTATAAACAAGGTATATGTTTACAGGCACTTTAACAAGTACTGCTTGCTTTGCTTAAATGGGAAAATGTGTGCTAGGTAACATATCAATATAATAAGTTTGTATAATAACTTCTCCAGTAAAACATTGCAGCCAGAGCGTAAAAACAAAATAGAACGTAAAATTGACAAGAAGAGAAAACTAGCAGAAAAAGTTACTGAACGCAAAACTAGTAAAAACTTGCAAGTGAATAGTTGTTGCACCCTTTTGATATTCTGCTGTAAACATTTTACTATTTATAAATCAGTTTTAAACTCTTTGCTTTTCACACAAGCACTTACACATGATGATGTACTAGCATTAATATTTTGATTTCCACTCATTTCACTTTTGTTTGTGCTAAACCAATTCAACAAATGGCGGCTTTTGACATTTGCACGCTCATATTCTTAGATATTGTTCTTCTTCTTCTTCTGCTAGCTAATTTCTGCTAGTAGAAATTTCACTAACAAGAATTTGCAGCTCTCCCGTGTTGTTGCGCTCTCGATTTGTTGCTCTCCTGCAAATTTTTTGGGTTATCATACACTTTTCCAGTAAAAATTTGCAGGTTCCAGTACAAATTAGTACTGACTATTGGTTACTATACAAACCTAATGGAAGGAGAAAAAACGGAGAAATTCGAGAACTGACAGAATGACCATCAAAAACAACCAACCAATCCAACACCCAATCTTATATAGGATTTACATTGCGCTGCAACCTAACCAAGTTTGGAACAACCGTACATAAATGTAATGCGTGGATGGCAATAGCTTGAGTTTCGCATCAATAACCATTTAGCACCTTGGTTGGCTCATGTACTTAGCGTATTAGGTCCACTGCACATACATTTTCAACGTACTCGTACCTCCACAAAGTTATGTATCGCCTCCAGATAGCACAGACTGTTGGCGTTGTCATCAACGCATCTGAAGATGTGCATATGGCACATCAGCGGTATACAGTCCTATAGTCAATTTACGAGTTTTTGTATCCCGTACAGTTACCCCTGCATGTACCCCTTCGATCCGATTCCGTTGTTACCAAAATTCATGTACCTAACACAGGCTGACTTCCAAAACGTATCAATACAATAATTGTGTTTTCGTATTCTCCAGCAAAAAATTTCCAGTAACTTGCCAGTAACCAAATTTCGGAGAGTAAGCCAATATTTACTCCCAATGAGTGAAATATGCAAGAAAGTACGAAAACGCAAAACCAGCAAGAAATTGCTAGTTATATGAACAGCTGATTAATTTGTTATTTTCCGATGCAATTTTCTTAGAAAACTAGTGTTTTCCATCTTATTATATATTTAAATAGGTTTATTTTGTCAACTGCAACTCTAAAACCACCAGAAACAATTATTTTCTTAATGTGATTTACAATAAGCCATGCCATCAGCTGTTTTTCTTACTAGCAAATAGTTACTAGTAAAAATTTATCCAGTAAAAATTCAGTAAAATTTGCAAGTTCAGCTGTCATTTTTGCTCTCTCAATTTCCCCTCTTTTGCTAGTTTCTTGCAAGTTTTTGCGTACGAAAACGACATCCAGTAAAAAACCAGCAAAATTAGTACTGGATTTACTGGATAGTGCGTACGCGAACAGGGCTTTTATTTTTGATATTAGTTGGCTTGTACGAAATAAATAAAAATCGCTACCTGTGCGGTGGTTCGATTAAAAAAAAAGTCGAACTAACATAAACAAACGCCGCGATACGGGTCTTCTAATTTTTTATTTTTTTTATTTATTCTGTTATTAATCAATGAATACAAAAAATTCTTACTGACTAAGGGCCAATTTCACAGTGCGTAGTTAACTGAGAATCGACAGTTAACTAGAGATTTTCAGTACAAAATTCTGTAGTTAAATCCCGATTCTGAGTTAACTACGCATTGTGAAATTGGCCCTAAGACGACTAACTTAAGTTACTTAAAATGATTGCTTAAACATAAAGTTACCAGGCCTCTTGGAAGCGAGATATCGAAAGAATAACATTGATTTAATTCAATTAAAGTTCTGATCAATGGCGCATTAAGAGAATAATACGACTTAACAATTAGAATGAAAAATATATCCACATGCCGAAGACTGCGTGTTGGCACATTGAAGCCTATTCTGCTTAAAAGCTCAGGACAGTCGACATAACCTCCTAAAATGTTAGCCACGAAGGAATCTGACAGAAACGCCCTTCTACTAGACAAAGACTTTAAGTCCAGTAGCATACAACGCGAAACGTATAAATGATTTCTGGATACGCTCTATTCTATTTACGTAGGTAGCATGATAAGGTCTCCAGATAAAAGCAGCATATTCCAGTCGCGATCTTACGAAAGCAGTGTAGAGCGTTTTATAAGTATAAGGATCCGAGAAGCAGCAGCAATTACGGTGAACAAAAGCAAGCATAGATAATGATTTAGAAACTATG
>NW_016159823.1:51981-54653 GCF_001687245.7 Rhagoletis zephyria | reverse complement strand
GAACAAAAGCAAGCATAGATAATGATTTAGAAACTATGTAGTCAATGTGAGTAGAAAATGCAAATTTTATATCAAAAAACACTTTCAGGTCCTTAATTCTGTCTACAGTTCTCAATTTGCAGTCAGCAATTTGATAAGAGTTTCACGAAATTAAAAGCTTTTTGGAAAAAGTTATGTGGAAGCATTTGGTTACATTCAAAGATAGACAGTTTTTCTCACACTATAAGTTTAGATTATCTATATCCAACTGAAGGGCGATTGCATCTTGTTTACATTTTATTGATGAATAGATCTTCAAATCGTCGGCGTATAACAAAAATTTGGCAAAAGAGAAACATGAACTAATGTCATTGATGAAGAGCACAAATAGCAAAGGCCCCAATATACTACCCTGTGGAACCCCAGAGCTTGCAGTGAAAGATTGGGAAACCGAGTTGTCAAGAACAACAGTACACACTCTGTTGCATAAATAAGATTCAATCCATGTAAGGAAAGTTGAATGGAAACCCAAAGTAGCCATTTTGGAAATTAGAATTTTATGGGGCACCCTGTCAAAGGCCTTTGCAAAATCTGTGTATATAGTATCCACTTCATAGCCAGATTTAAAGGCTGCATGACAATCATCAACAAATAACGCCAAAACCCAAGCTACTCATCGCACTTGTGTATGTAGATATCACAATTCGTATCTATCATCAAAAACAAATTCATTCAATAAGAAATTAGCTGTGTGTATGTAATTTTGCGCAAGATATTTATTTATTTATTTATTTCAAAGAGTCAATAAACTACAATGGTCTTACTGACTAAAACGATAGCTTAGACTTAAATTACGAAGTAGAGTTAAGTGAATTATTAAACGCTGTTTTCGACAAAGAAAAATCAAGCCGTTGAGTTCACGAAGTGATAGCGCCAAAAGAGCATTCCTCGCTTAATTGGTAATGAGTTTCTTTAAATAACAGGGATGATAAGAACGTAGCGTCCTCGTTGGAGTATGAACGTGAATAGCTTGAAGCCAGGAGGGGCAATCAATTTCACCATTTATAACACCAAATATAAAGTACAAAGATTTCTAAAGACTTAAGATTTATAAGGAGGAGACGGGAATGATAGGAACGGATCGGATCGCAAAAATTTAGAGATCGAAGGGCGAACTTTAGGAAATTTTTTTTTGTATGATGTTCAAAAATATTTTAATGTTTTTAAGCATTATGTCTGAAAATTACCAAATGAAAACAGAAGGTACCAAATTACCAAAGAGAATAAAAGTTACTAATTTTGGTAATATTTCACCAAAGTGGCAACCGCGGAAACAACGTCATCACCAGATTCACTTTAATGTTTCCTTATTGCTGTAAAATTCAAAATGTATGAAAAAAAAAAAATTTTTATTTTCGTCAAACCCTTCCTTTCTGTGCGCTTTACAACTATACATGTGAAAATGAAAATCAAAATGACTTATTTCAAATAACCCATGCCAAATCAGAGATTTAATTTATTAGGCATCTTTTTAGTAGCTTTTTGCAAAAAGTTGCTTTGCCATACTTATTTACTACTTAACAAGAGTTTTAACAAATTATTGCTGATTATGAAGAGAATCTATTCCAAAAGAAAGCAGGTGGCTTCTCTCTATGGGGAAAAAATTTGCATTACCGGTAACGAACAAAACGTTTTCACCCATAAATTTTATAGCCGAAATTGAACAAGGTATCCAGGCACTAGACGATGAAAGAGAAAAGGACACGGCGAAAAGTAACATAGCAATGAAAGTACATGGGTAAAAAAGCAAACTTACAAATGACCCAAAAGAAACATTTTTTAAAAAAAATTTTTGCAGATACGAAGCAATTTATTAAACGGCAGAAAGATTCGGTAATAATCACAGATGCAGACAAAGCGGCATATAATGATAAAATGGAAAGCCTCCTTAGTCATAAAGACACCTACAAAACTTTGCGAATGGGCCCAACACAAAAATTATTAGGGAAAAATAACAATATAACTAGTAACATTTAAAAACAAAGAAATATTGACATCAAACAGAAACACCAATTGACAAGCACTGCAGCTACAGCTCCCAGACTATATGGCCTTCCAAAGATACACAAATAAAATACTCCTCTTAGACCAATTTCGCGGCGGGGTCACCTTTCTTGTGGATCGGGCAGAGCACACTTAAATTCCAGTCGTCGGGCATGCGTTCATCTGACCATATCCTGCACAAGAGTTGATGCAAGCACCTTATCAACTCCTCGCCGCCGTACTTGAATAGCTCAGCTGGCAGGCTGTCAGCTCCAGCGGCTTTGTTGTTTTTCAGCCGCGTTATTGCTAAACGTACCTCGTCATAGTCAGGCGGTGGAATGTCGACTCCGTCATCATCGACTGCGGGCTCGGGTTCTTCTTCTCCACAACTTTCCGTGCTGCTACCATTTAGTAGGGTGGAAAAGTGTTCCCTCCGTAATTTAAGTACGCTCTGGACATCAGTTACTAGGTCGCCATTATTGTTCTTACAGGAGTGCGCCCCGGTCTTTAAACCTTCCGTAAGTCGCCTAACTCTCTGGTAAAATTTTCGGGCATTCCTCCTGTCGGCCAGCATTTCAAGCTCTTCGCACTCACGTATTTCTGCCTCTCTCTTCTTGTTGCGGCAAATACGTCTCGCTTCCCTCTTCAGA
>NW_016159823.1:15411-51563 GCF_001687245.7 Rhagoletis zephyria | reverse complement strand
CATTTGCCGTGGTCGTCATCATAAGGGGGGGTCTCATCCGAGGCTTTGCCTTGCTTCTTCACTGGAAGTGGTTTTTACGTGGCGGGTCCCAAGCCCAGCGCACAACCCATTGCTGGGACGGGGGTGGTTTCGCAACCAAATACACGTTTATATAGCGAGCCGCTTGCTCCAAGCAGACACCCGCTTGCAGCCGCACCTACTGGTGAACAGACGCTGCAGACTAAAATTATCGGTTGGTGGATTATGTATTTGAATATTTGCGAAATACGCTAGGCCATTTTTCTTAGTTCCCTACAGTGTTGGGAAATAAAATTGTTCCTTCAGTACAAAATCTATACAAAAACTATACTTTTCGACTGTAAATTGTATCGAATATGCTCATATGCATATCCATACACAGATTCCCTTCAAGACCAATGATTTGATCGTATTCACGGGAAAGTTTATGTAGGTACTTTTACATATTTTACACTTTTAACATAAATGTCAAGGAAGATATTTTAAGATACACTTCTTAACAAACAAATTTTTTTAAGTCATTATGAATGGATAAAAGAGACATCTTCTTTGAATTCAGTACTAAAACTTGACATTTCAAGTGCTTATCAAAACTTTACACATGTTAACTAGATTGGCCATTTATCTTAAAATTATATTAATTAATTTTAATTATTTGTTTATAAAAATGCAGTTTACCCTTTAACAAGACCCGTATAAATCCAAAGTTTAATCTTTGCGCAACATTAAAAAAATGAACAAACTTTCGTAAAGCTTTTTAATAAGATTTCCTAGAAATACATATTTTGAGTATGCAGTTTTGTAGCCCGATCAATTCAAATACATAGCTGCGACTTATCGTTGATTTTTAACTCTAAAAGCACCACAAACAATTATTTTCTTAATGTGATTTACAATAAGCATCATGCCATCAGCTGTTTTTCTTACTAGCAAATAGTTGCTATTAAAAATTTATCCAGTAAAAATTCAGTAACACTTCCAGCCACACTTTCAATGACTTTTTTCGCCTTGCTCCTCATACTGCAGTAAGCAATTTAGTCAATGAATCTCACCGAGTTTCATATGTGTGATTTTATCGATAAAAAAGTTTTAATTGCGTATGCATGTTCAGTTTGAGCAAAATGTGAGCACTGGTTGGGGAAATCTTCGATAGATTAGGCAAATCGCTGATTGGGCCCCAATTGGGCCAAAATTAGAGCCGAATTGGGAAAAACTTTTTGCTCTGATCGGGCAACCTCAAAAAATGTTCAGCAAGGAAACTTTAACATAATGGGCAACAATTTTTGTGCTCTCAACTGGCACGAAAATCTGATAGCATCATATAAGTACATTTTCAGAAAAAAAAATCATAAATCGAAAACGACGAATTTTTGCATATTGCTACTCGTACTGAAAATAGTTTATACTATTCCCTAATAGACAAAAAAGTTTGAGAGAAAAAAAAGATGTGGCGATTTGTAAAAAAAAATTAATTTGAAAAAAAAAAATTTTTTTTTGTTTATAAACAATGATTACTGATGTTTAGTTCACTAGATCCATTCAGTAGATCAATATCTGCAATTAAAAAAAAAATCGTTAAAAACCTTGCTTATTTGCGGCAGTTATAAACGATTTCGTCAAAAGTTGCTATTAAGAGAGGAAAAAATAAGTGTTTGTACTCAAAAAGAAAAAAAAATCATTATTCGAAAAATTCGCATTTCTGAGCAAAAAGAAAAAATACGTGTCTCCTTAAATTGTACAAAGAACAATCCCTGTGAGTTTTATCGCAAACTTAAATTCACTTTCCCCCGGCCTGGGTGATTTGAGATGAAATGAGCCATATGTATTTGTTTCTGATCAAGAAAACATACTAATGAATTGGGCTTGTTTGAGTTGCAATCACAACCGCAGTATTACGCTATAACAACGTTATATACAGTGTTGCCGCGCCGTCTCAAGAAAATGTATCCCTTACCAAGCCAAAAATGTATCCAAATGTATCCAATTTTCTTTTTTTACATATACATCTCATAATTTGTAAGAAAACCAAACATTCTCATGAAAAAGACATAATTTTACCCATCTTAAGGACTTGGAATACATGTGCATAAAATGAAACATTTGTAATTTCAATTTATAAAGTACATTTTTTGTGCATAAGTATTTTGCAAAGTAAATATATATATATATAAATAGCAAGTACACTCTAAAAAGAGCATGTAAAACTACTACTGAAAAATATCTATATTTCAACAAGAATCTGTATAAATATACGTATAAGATGTTCAGTATTTGATTTTGAACTTGAGATCTTTAAAATATACACATAAATACACATATATAGAAGAAAAATTGCAAAATTTTTCAAACTACAAATACATTTGAGTAGTCTACTTGCAAAGTGCGCTATGTAAAATTTTTTCGATTCTTAGTTTTTGGCGGATTACGTACCAGTATTTAAAGTAGTTGCATGTCCACTAACAACAGAGTGCAAAATCTTTTTATATTCTGAAAAAATAGCATCAAATGTTAAGTCTTCTTCCAAAGGCGCTATCATACTTATTTATGAACTTTCAAAAGTATCAATCTTCTGATGAACTTAGAAAGCTGCTTTAGGTCGTATAGACTGTTAATGTTATCTTATGACATGTTATGTTATGTTACAATTTTATAAGGCTCCTATTTATCCAAATTTTCAGGTAATAATAAAAAAGATTCAATTTAAATGTTACTTGTTGTCGTAGTCGCTTTTTCAAATTTATGGCTTTCTATTATAAAATCACATAACGCTGTTTGCAAGTGGACTACTCATTTCCTACTAATAATAAACATTACTTTATTTTAAACATGTTATGTGTAATTTTGCTCTTGCGACAAATTTGGTATGTAAGAGTAAACAGGCAATGATTAATTTTATTACACGGCGTGCGAATTTGCACACATTAAAAGAGGAAACTGGTTACCTCTCTTAATATGCGCAAATAAACAAAAAATTTTTAGAGTGTATTTAAAGTCTTTTCAGTAAAATTCATAAAAGTCTCCTTAAATAAATCAAAGTTAGTTTTTTAAACTACATTGAAATCTTCTTTCTTTTTAAATTAACAAATGAAAATATGTGATATGAAAGAGATTACTACAGAAAGAGTATAATTTACTTTATATACATATGTATATCGTCGTTTAAAGTACAAAACCGCGTATCGTCATTCTGCAAAACCGCGTAACTGACATTTGCTGCCAAAAATTGGATTTGCTCACACAAGCTCTTGGCTCAATCCTTATCCATTCGTCCTGAAATATACTAGCCAGAAATGCGATTGCTTTATAAAAAAGAGAACCATTTTGAAATATAAGTGTTTTTACTCTCTAGAAAATAAATTATGCAACGTCACATGCGCGGTTTTGCTTTTTGATGATACGCGGTTTTGTACTTTAAACGACGATATGTATATTATGATCTTGCTTAAAGCATCCTTTAAGCTAATTAAAACAATTACGCTTATACCTATTTTGGTGAGATCTCTTCATATGTTCATTGCTTCGTTCCCAAAAAATAAAATGCTTTAATTTCACGCTTAAGTAGCGATTCTTTATACGTTCAGAAAACGTAATGCTTTCTACCATCTTTAATGAAAATCGATTCTTGAACGAAAAAAACTTTATAGGAAATATAAAATTTTGGCCTATTTAAAAAAGTATCCACATTTATACTGACCGGAAAAAATAAATATCCCGCAAAAATTTTTCTAAAAATGTATCCAATTGGATCTATTTAGATCCAAACGGCATCCCTGGTTATATCAGTTGGGCACTTGCAGCAGTGATGTAAATTTTCATCACTGCTGCAGTATTGCCGCTTCTATGTATTACATGAATCGAACAAGCCCATTCTCATAAAGCACGACCCACCATGATACACATAGACATTCCATGTGAAGATGAATACGTTCTGGTTTGTTTGGGAAATTTTTTTTGTACGAACAGAGACCCTAGGTATCGCTTGCTTGTGCCTTTCATAACCAAACGTGGGTCATTTGCAGGGTGTGAGTGCCATTTATAAAAGTGTAGCTCTAACGCAAAGTATATCGCTAACACATACATTTTTTTAAACATACATATGTGCATACCAATATTGGAGAACATACGGCAACAACTTCATGCTGTCATCTTAATATGTAGATTTTTTAAATTCAGGGTTCCCATTTGAGCACGGAAGAAATGTTGTTAATAACATCACTTTAGTTTCAGTAACGCAAACCATTTGTCAGTTTTCGGCGGCACCCATATACATATCGGTACGGCCGGTGAATTTGTTTTTGCAACGGGCGATTGATCTTGGGAGCTTCCTTGCGCTAACATATGTACATTCATACATACTCCGCGCTTTTAACCTTGAATATTATTATTGTGGTGCTTATGCAGCAGCTGAAGTTGCGTTCAGTAAAAAACGTTTCAAATTGGTAGTGACAGGATTTTGTTTTATTTTTATTTTTTTTATTTATACAAGGCTTACATAATAATTAATTATTATATAAACTTAAGCAAACGCAGCGCTAGCAGCAGCGACTTTCGGTGGCAGGATTATTTGCTCATGTAACATCAATAAAATATATCTAGCATGACCCAGCAGTAGCTAACCTGAAATAAAAAATAATGAATTAAATAATTCAACCAAAATTTTGCACCTTTACTATTTACGCGACTTACGGCCTCGTGGCTAATCCTGACTGACATTTCATTCATCAGGAAGTTACAAGTTTGTCAAAATTTGTATTTACGTGATTTGCTCAAAGGTTAACATACGATATTTAACCAAACAGCAGCGTTGCCAGGTTGCCGTTTNTCATTCATCAGGAAGTTACAAGTTTGTCAAAATTTGTATTTACGTGATTTACTCAAAGGTTAACATACGATATTTAACCAAACAGCAGCGTTGCCAGGTTGCCGTTTTTAATGTCATTTGGACGTTTTTTGTATCTTGTTGACGTTCGGACGTTTTTTGTGCAAAAAATGACGTTTTTTAACTTCCCAGTAATTTTTCTCGGTTACTAAATCTTGTCAGTAGAACAGATTTTGAATTATCTTCTTAATAAATCTTAACAAGCTTTGTTTTTTGCAGAAGCTTCTTCAAAAGATATTTGTCCTTTGGACACAAATGACTTAAATACGATGTATACCAAGCGTACGGTTTTTTTTTTTGGATTATTGGACTAAGGATCCCGCGTTCAAAGGTTGGTTTTGTAAACACTTGAGGTTACGGGGCTTATTGCAATGTTTGCAAGTGCACATTAAAAGCCAAATCAGGAATCAGGATCAGCTCGATCTATTGAAACACGCACGCTCGCAAAAGCACCAAAAAATCTGTACCAGCATAAAAAGTCAGAAAAAAGTAGGAGACTTTTTTAAGACTTCATTGAAAATGTAATGAACGCAAAAAAGGCTGAAATATTGCTATGCTCCTTCTTAGCAGAACGTAATTTAGCATTTTCGACAATCGACCACCTAACCAAATGTCTACAAAAGAAAAAAAAATATTAAAAATCAACGTGATTTTTTAGCAACTTAAAACTTTCACATTATTACCCTGGAAAATAATGGGCTATCAAACTGTATACTCAAAAAATTCTTAAAAATCCGAATAAAAACTTGAAAATTTAGCTGAAACTTTGCAGATTTTTTATAATTTTTGCACAAAGTTCGAAATGTGGATTTATATTTTGATTGTTATATAATCAGCTTGGCTTTTATTTAAACATTAAATAAACAAAAGAAAGACAGCCACAGCCGATCAAAATATTGATGACTTAATCAGCTGATAAAAAGTGTATATATAAAATGATATTTATATTAACAATCTTAAACCAGTTTACAATGAATTTTAAATGTGCTCTGTCGAAATGACATTTTAATACACCTTACATATATACTTATGTATGTACCTTTTTATACAATAAAAGTTTAATAAGAACTATTCTGTGTGCATACATTTGAAAAAGACGTTTTTGGGCAGGAAATGACGGTTTTTCCGACCAAGAGTGACGTATTCTCATGCCGAAGACCTGGAAACACTGCCAAACAGCCTTCCCTCCAGTGTTGCCAGAGGAAAATTTCGTTTGGAGCTAAAACCAAGCAAATTAGCTAGAAGCTAAAACCTAATTTTCGGAGCTAAATAGAAAAATAAAGAGCTAAATCTAGCTCGAAAAGTAGCAAAATGGCAACACTGCTTCCCTCATATGCTACAAAGAGCGTCATCTATCTCTAGAGCTTGCAGTTAGCTGGTGAATTTGCACTCCTGATGACCAACAAAACTTTCCACAATACCAAACAATTATTTACGATATTAGAATGCAAACTGTATGTTCGAGCACCAATTTTTTTTACAGTTGATACAATTCCTAAAGATGTGTTCGATTGCAACAACTGTGGCATTTAGACATTACTGTAATGACACTCAGATGGCGCCGTATTGAAATCAGTACCTACACTAGTGAACCGACGACTACACATCACGTAATCCGCCATCGTTGTATTTGTAATCGATTTTCCGAAAAAAGTTTTCGTAGCGTTTTTGATGATATTTGGTTCTGTTCACATCGTCTTCTACATCTTCGTAGTGATATTTTAGTGATTTTATGTGTTTTCTGCAGCGATTTTAATTATAAATTTTGATTTATTACAAATTTATGATATAATATGAAGTGCTTTGTGATTGGAACAAGTTTGTGCGTCTGTTTGATTTGCCAAGAGGCGTAAATTTGCATGAAAAGTGGGTGCACATTTGTGGTCAGAACGTTGGCATTTAAAAATCGACCGGTGCCGATAATATGCGATTGTCAAACACTCAATCATTAACACCATATTTTATGAACTTTTTTTGCTAATTGTCAACAACATCCGGGAAGATTGAAGAACAGCAAAAGGCTCCTAGTTCATCAACAGTTATGGACATGAACACATTATTAGCCGCCATGTCCCAGATGTCATCACAGCTGTCGTCCCAGCTGGAAACACAGAAAACGCACATGTCATTGCAGCTGGAAGCACAGAAAATGTACATGTATTCGCAGCTAGATGAAAAGATTACTCAGCTAGAGCAGAATTTATTCAAAGATAACGCGGAACTCAGAGAGAGACGGGATAAAATCGAGGAGCGGCAAGACAAAATCGAAGAGCTAATTAAGGAGAAAGTTGAGGCTAAGATAGAAGAATTGGAAAGTCGTCTCTGAGATATGCAGTTGAATCGTCCAGCTACTTCGACGAGTGCGCCCAAGGTAAAGACCCCGTCCTTTGACGGCACGATTCCTTTCCAGGTCTTTAAGCTCCAGTTCGAAAAGACGGCTACAGCAAATCGTTGGAGCATGGAGGATAAATCCGATGCATTATTCGTCGCATTGAAAGGACCTGCAGCGGAAATCTTGCAGATTATTCTCGACTGTGAAAGGAACAATTACGATGCGTTAATGGGTGCAGTGGAAAGACGTTATGATAGCGAGCACAGGAGCCAGATATACCAGATGGAGCTGGAGAATCGCTGCCAGAAATCCAACGAGACTTTACAGGAATTTGCTTCTGAGATTGAAAGGTTGGCTCATTTGGCAATTGGAGACGCATCTTCATCAGGTTCATCAACGGAATACGGGACATGTATACCAAGCGATAGACGTACGCAAATCCAAAGGAATCATTTGCTGAAACCGTCTCGTATGCTTAGACACGTGAAACGGCAGCACTACTAAGTAAACCAGCCTACAAAGCCCATCGAGTGGAAGTGGAAACACCGGACGAGACAAATGAAATGCTGAAGAAGCTAATCCAACTGCTGGGCGAGAAAAAGCATGGATCTGGAAAATTTTTTAAATGTGGAAAGCCACGCCACTTCGCCCGCGATTGCAGCGCAAGTTCCAGGGGGCTCAACAATTCAGCAGGACGCAAACGCAGGGCTGAAGGAGACGAAGCCGACTCCAATCAGTCGTTAAACTGAAACAAGCCAGCAGGAAGGGCCGCGTGCTGGCTCCAGAAGTTGAAGGGCCCATAATCTCCGTCTCACAAATTGGCCGGAATGCGAGCAACCTCACTATTGGTGGATGTGTGAATGGGCAGGAGCGAGTTCTGACAGTGGATACTGGAGCGCCACATTCCATTATTCGACCTGATGTGACTTTTATGTGAAGCCACTACCTGAAGCAAAGCTGCAGACTGCAACTGGTGAGCGAACCCAAGTGTTAGGAGAAGTACTATGCGAGGTAATAATGGACGGGTTGGCCTCGTACACGAAGTTTATTGTNGATGTGTGAATGGGCAGGAGCGAGTTCTGACAGTGGATACTGGAGCGCCACATTCCATTATTCGACCTGATGTGACTTTTATGTGAAGCCACTACCTGAAGCAAAGCTGCAGACTGCAACTGGTGAGCGAACCCAAGTGTTAGGAGAAGTACTATGCGAGGTAATAATGGACGGGTTGGCCTCGTACACGAAGTTTATTGTGGCAGACATTGTAGATGAAGTCATCATCGGCGTGGATTTCCTACTTGGGCGAGGCATGAAGATTGACCTCCAGGGAATGATCCTAACCTATGGCGACAGGAAAGTGCCACTTAGGGTTGGTTACGACAACCAGTGCTTCAGCAGACGGTTGGTCGTAGAGAAGGTTGACAGTGATGGAGACGAAATGGTTTCGTCAGGAGAAGGAAGTGGTTCACCGATACAGGAAAAGCGTGACGGTTCTTCCAGCTCAGTGAAGAAGAGGTCGCAACAAGGAAGTGGTCATGGCAAGCCAGGCAGTGTTTCTGGCAGGAGGAAAGCCGCTAAACCCCGTTGCAATGGTGATACGCCGCTGGCCGGAAATGAAAGCGGCTGTGGAAGCAGTGGGCGCGCTTTGAAGTGTCCCGAAAAAGGTGGTCGGCAAAGGGGAGCAGTTAAGCCGGAAGCCAAGGGCGAGATTATACATGTCCGGTCAATGAATTTGGCATCGGCGGAAGAGCGAGATACGAAACGACGGCGGAAGCTTCAGCGTAGGGATCCGGATGTAGCAAGATGTGCTAAAGGCAGTGCAGCACGAAAGCGGGAGTCTGGGTGTCATGGACAGATGATGCGGCATAGATCTGGCGAAAGGGTGCCCACAAGAAGAGACATGGTCTGATCACCACCAGTGGCCGGCAGAAGCGCGACCATGTGAGATGGTGCACTCTCTTTGGTAAGCCGGAAGCAATGTCCAGTAACGCATTGTGGTTGTACATGTCGCACCAGAAGAAAATCTTTACCTCCAAGCAAAGACTTGACTGGAAAGATCCGTTTAAGATTGACAAACGGCTGAAAGACGCAGTGCATCGAATCCAGACAATGGTGAGACCGAGGACCAAGATGAAAGTGGTCCACTTGGAAAGACTTGCAGCGGTTGGAAGGGCAAGTGTGTCTGATCGGGACGATCACCCAATAAGGGTATGCCCGGTTTTTCGCGCGAAAACCCATGAAGAAAGGTTAAGAGAAGCGCTACTTGGTCGATACTATGGAAATTGCTTAGCCACAGATCATGAAACCGAACGATGCACCAGCGAAGGACGATGCCGTCGATGCGGTGAGAAGCACCATACCATGCTTCACCTCGGTGAAGCTCGACGACCCACAGAGGAAGTACAAGAGCCTTGGAGCGTCCAAGTCGAAGAAGAAGAGCGCAATAATTATGAGGCGGCTATCTCAATATACGCAGCTGGTTCTGGAACAGAGACCAGGCCTCTCCGTCCAGATATTGAATAGGGCGAGATTACCGAGTTCGGAGTGGAGACTCGGCCTCTTCACCTTACTGCGAGGGGATCGGAAACTAGGTCTTTCCTCCATTCCAACACGAGCGCGATCGCCAACGACCACACAAGCACCAACTGCCCCACAAGCGACAACGAACGCATCAGCGACAGCGAACGCATCAGCGACGCCAAAGAAATTGCAGAGCGGAAACTCGGCCTTTCCGCCTGCAGCGATCTTTGCACAATTCATCGCCATCCGCACATGAAGATAGACTGGCGACTAGGCCTCGCCAGCAATCACTGCCAGTTGCGTTCCGTAATGGGCCAACGGCGCAAAACTCCGTTGTAGGGCCAACCCTCCGCCCTATGGTCGCTATTCCTCCGACGGCCGTGGTTAAAGTTGAGGCGAGAGGTCGCCTGCATTTAGTCCGCGCTCTTATTGACGCTTGCAGTCCCTCGACAGTTGTATCTGCGGACCTGGCCCGCGAGCTACGTCTGGAGCAAACACGAGTCGGCGATCAAACGGGCAGTCTCTTATGTCTCCGAGGGAAACACGGCCAGAATAGGCGAGTTGCGGCCCATGCCGTGGTTATGCCCCTTTTTCACCGAGTAGCGCCAAGCACCAGCGTAGATCCGACCATTGCCGCATCGTACGCACATATCCGGTTAGCTGATCCCAAGTTTTACAATTCCGCGCCGATTCGTCTGGTACTCGGAACCGACGTATACGCCGATATTCTGCTACCCGGCATTCTTCCGAACACCTTCGGGCCTCTGCTGGCACAGAGCACCATCTTTGGATGGGTACTCTCCGGAGTCTGCAGAGCCAGGTTTTTTAAATTGAGTTTTTTAATTATATCCATAGTTTCAAATTGGATTTTATTTCTATTGGAAAAAAAATAATGAATTTTTTATATACATATAAGATAAGTCGTGAATAAAGTGCATTTGAATGGTAACCACATCTATTTCCTTAATTGCCTTTTTCAATTTCTTTCCTGTAGTAGCGACAAAGAAAGAAGGCCGAACTTGATGGACCCCGCCGCCGCTGCTGGAATGCTTATTGGTGTTTCCAGATTTGAAATTTTAATTTTTATTAATATTATTAATAATAATAAAANTTTCTTTCCTGTAGTAGCGACAAAGAAAGAAGGCCGAACTTGATGGACGCCGCCGCCGCTGCTGGAATGCTTATTGGTGTTTCCAGATTTGAAATTTTACTTTTTATTAATATTATTAATAATAATAAAACTCCTCCAATAAACCATGTGCGCCTGTTAGCTGAGACGCAACAGATTTTCTAAATGATTGCTTACCGCAAGGAGGCCCGAATGTTTAGGCCGACAGCCTACAGATTCTTTTAAACACTCTAGTGATCCGCCCTACTGTTAACTTATATACTCACTTACACAAACATACAAGCTCATACATTTATTACAACCTTCGAGCTGTTAACTAATATCCCGCCGGACAACGAGCTTTCGTTAAGTTTCCCTTCAACGTCAGTTATTGTCCGGCGGTCCAAACTAAAAAACCGCAAATTGTTAGCTTCACTTCTTTTCTGGAGATTACTGAGCGAGGACATCCGCTACCAAGCCACATCATATTTACGGAGGTAAATCACTTGTAGAAAACCAAATTGATATTTATAACGAGTATCGAATCCTTTATATTAAAAGCACTTGACTAAAACCAAGTTTATTTGTCTTTTTCTTCACAATTTAACATTGGTGTGACAATTTTGCGCAATCGACTTGAGCCGCAATACAGCGACATTGGTGTTTTCATAGTGAAAAAAATTAATCAAAAAATTTAAATAAGTGCTTAAGTTTGTGTAGCAGCCAGTATCCAGTGTCAGGAGCGTGACCAGGAGCTCCAGCCTAAGAAGCTTAGATGACAGAAGAAGCTGCGTCAAGACTCTACCGAACGAGTGTAGCTGGGGTGAGAAATTATCTCAAAGAAAGCTCAGACTCCAGGTGGAAATCACTCTGTTTTTTCACTTGAGATACAGAAGGAGGAGCTTAGGGCACTGTGGCTAAAAGTCAAAGATTCTCTCCATTCTAATTCGCGGAGTTTGTCTGAAGACAATACGGGTGTTGCGGCCATGAGTTTAGCCAAATGTAAATAACAGGATTGCTATACAGCTTACATGACTTGTGCGGCGTTGATGGGTGAAACCATCCTTATTTTGACTTTTGCTCAGCCAAGCTCCTCAACGTTTAACCCCATAAACCATGAGCCTGAGCCAACACCACGGCTAAGCCTTAACCTTCCTCCATGCGATACGGAGGTTTTTTATTGTGATTATATGGCGTGGCCATCACTTAGGGACTTATTCACGGCCATTTATAAAAATAATTCGCGGTTAACTCCGGTTGAAAAATTGTACCACCAGCGCCAGCGGAGCCGTTTAGGAAAAAGATATCGGCTCATCATACCCAATGTAAGCAGCCTGCATGCAGGCTGTGCTCAGACCAGTCCCATGCGTTCAAATCATGTCCCAAGTCTTAGCAATGAAGGTAGACGATCGGTGTAAAGTAGTTAGAAAATATAACTTATGTGTGAAATGCATAGAATATTCTCATATCGCGAGGAATTGTAAGAGTACCTTCAATTGCTTGAGTTGCCATCAGCTGCACCACTCACTATTGCACCGAACCCAAGCTGGACGCAGCACTACGGCCACAAACAGGTGGCCTTCTGCGGGAAATGCAGAGGCAAAGCAGCCTAATGCCGCATCGACATCCGGTAACGTAAACTCTCCGTTTGCTGCTGGTTCTAGATACGTAATTTTGGGTACGGCTATGGTGCACATTCGGCACTTAGGAGTGGACTTTGAAGCTAGGGCTCTTCTTGTTTCGGGTTCAGAAGGGACTTTCATGACAGAGCGCAACCCCATTGACACAATTTTATGTGGAATAAATGCGACACTATCCGCTAAGGTGCGAAAGCTCGCACAGTTTGTTTTAGGTTTACCTGCCGACCCCCAGTTTAGAATTGAGGCAACAGACCTGATTCTACCCCAACTGACAGGAAACCTCCCCCAGATTTCAGTTGACAAAGCAGATCTTGGTGTACTGCCCCCTATCGAATTAGCCGATGTTAATTTCCACAAAATTCAGTAGGTCGATATGATTATTGGTGCGGACTTGTATCCAGCTATTATGAAAGAACAAATGAAGAAGAATATTTTGGGTACCCTTTTGGAACAGGAGACAGTTTTTGGTTGGGTATTGACAGTTCCTTTACAGGAAGAAGACACGAGACCAACCTATGGCAGCACTCCCGCCTGAACGAACGGATGTATCGCGGCCCTTCACGAATACCGGCGTGATTCGACTGGCCCGTTCGAAATTAAAAATTATACCGGCCGAGCATGTTTTATAACAAAGGGATATGCCTGCGTTTTCGTCTGCTTTGCGACAAAGGCAATACACCTGGAGGTAACTAGTGATTTATCAGCTTCCACCTTTCTAGCGGCCTTTTAAAGGTTTGTGTCAAGACGCGGTTGTCCTCGAAAAGTATCATCTGATAACGGGACGAACTTCGT
Source organism: Rhagoletis zephyria (assembly GCF_001687245.7). Lineage (NCBI taxonomy): Eukaryota > Metazoa > Arthropoda > Insecta > Diptera > Tephritidae > Rhagoletis > Rhagoletis zephyria. Next base: position 38,274 of record NW_016159823.1, on the reverse strand, counting down.
AGGAGCCAACAAAGCATTGAAACAGGATTTCAGAAACTTCATGGACGAAACATCGAGACTTATTTATTTATTTATTTATTTATTTATTTATTTATTTATTTATTTATTTATTTATTTATTTAGTCAAAAAACACAATGGTTCTTACTGACTACTCACTTAGTGCTAATACAAATCATTCAAAATTAGTTTATTTATTTATTTATGCTTAACGCTTATAGCCAAACGGCTCTACGCTTAAAAACAATCACACATGAAAAGTATAAAATAGATAAGAGCAATATGTTCCGGACTTTTAAAATATGAATTCAAGCAGGATTCGTTATATCTACTATTTTTAAAGTGGGGTTATCGATGATTATAGAGTTGCTCCTTTACATTTTTGTGAACTGGTTGTAAGATCCACCGAAAAAGTTCAATGTAGAGCTGTGTTCGTTAACTAATCTAGCGATTCTGCTTCTGGGTCCATTCCACACGTAGTTCTTTGTAGTCTTTTTAATTTCAAGTAGTCGATTATATCGGAGGCCTGCTCTTGGACAAATGAGAGAAAATTGAGCTAAAATCTCAGGTGAGATAACGATGCCGTTAACAAGTTTATAAAAGAAAAGCAGGTCACAAGCCTGCCTTCTACACGACAGGCTGTTAATTTTGAAGTGGTTATAGACATCATCCGTGCTCATCGCTGCTCCCACTGAATTTAAAAACCAGGATAAGTATTTACAGAACTTATGCTGAGTAGATTCCAGTCGGTTTACAAGCTGATCAGTGAAAGGCGCCCAGACAATATTGCAATATTCGAGTATAGGTTTAACCAAGGCATCAAACAGGCGTATGAGTGTGTATGGGTCGCGGAAATCTCTGCCAGACGTGATAATGAGGCCCAACACTCTACGTGCACGTAGCGATATGTCGTTAATGTGANCAATATTGCAATATTCGAGTATAGGTTTAACCAATGCATCAAACAGGCGTATGAGTGTGTATGGGTCGCGGAAATCTCTGCCAGACCTGATAATGAGGCCCAACACTCTATGTGCACGTAGCGATATGTCGTTAATGTGATTAGCAAAGCTCAACTCGTTGTCAACCGTTACTCCAAGGTCCTTGATAGTGGTGACCACCTGCAGCTTTTGGCCATTCAGGCAGTATACAGGTGGGTGTGGCTTATGCGAACGCGAAAATGACATGACAATACATTTACTTATTTTTAGACTAAGCTTATTTGATGTGCACCAGACACTTAGGCTATTGATATCATTCTGTAATTTACTCATATCATCTGTACTAGTTATTTGGTTAAACATTTTTAGGTCGTCAGCATACAGTAGGTGTTCCGATTTAAATTGGTTACCTATGTCATTCACAGAGATATTAAACAGTATTGGGCCCAAGTGTGACCCTTGTGGCACCCCTGATGTTGTAACAAAACTGCTCGATATGTGGCCATTAACTCTGACTTGCAGATGCCTATTACACAGGTAGGATCGAAACCATTCCAAAGCGTTCCCTTTTACTCCATATGAGCCAAGTTTCTGGATTAGTATGCTATGGTCCACCATGTCAAAAGCCTTGCTGAAATCCGTATAAATTGCATGGACATCTTTGCTGTCGCCCATTGCGTCCAAAGCGTAATTAATATACTGATACAGGTTAGTGGGCGTTGACCTGCCACCAATGAATCCGTGTTGCCTGGTAGTTATAATGTTTCTGAAGGCAAAGGTCATATGGGGCAGTACCATTTTCTCCAGTAGCTTAGCCAGCNACTAGTGTATTAAAACGGAAAAACTTGGCAGCACTGTATAGTTTTCGATGATTTTGGTCGTTTACTTATTTCAGTACGACAATAGACAATGCTACTGTTGTCGATTCGTACACTTTAGCCTAATTTACGACTTACGCAATGCGGCTGAATGTTTTTGAAGGCAAAGGTCATATGGGGCAGTACCATTTTCTCCAGTAGCTTAGCCAGCGACGACTGGATGCATATTGGTCGATAATTACAGACATTCGATCTCAGGCCGGATTTATGAATAGGGCTAATATAAACTACCTTCCAGGCAGAGAGGAAGATCCTCGTTTGAAGGGATTTGCTGAAGATGTGACATATTGGTTCGCAAAGGCTAAAAGCACAGTTTTTCAAAAACACGTTTGCCAACCCATCTGGACCTGCCCCTTTTCGAGCATTTAGTTTTAAGAGCTGTGTAAAGACATCGTTATAGCAGGTGTCAAAGTTGTTTAAATCAGCGTCACTTCCTGTCAGATATGATGTATCTATGCCAATATTACCGGCCATAGACGGTGGGTATATATACTATTGAAATACGAAGCAAATAGCTTACTTCTTCATTACTTGCTGACGTAGTTTCCCATGTTACAGTTGTTGGAATATCAATGCAATTTCGCCGTTTATTTTTAATATAGCTCCAGAACTTGTTTGCATCTGTGTTGATACTGTTTTCCACCCTAGCGACGTATTTCTTATAACAGGCTGCACTGATGGTTTTACATTCGAGCCGTAGAGCACGAAACTTGCTGTAACTAACGCTTGAGTTATTCTTCTTGTAAGAAGCATAAGCTGCCTTTTTTGTTTAATTTTTGTTATTAATTGCTTAGTAAACTAGATAGGGAAATTCATTGTTTCTCCTACGAACTACTGGAACAAACCGCGCGATACCTTCAAAGACTAGTTCATAAAATAGGTTAACTTTTTCATCGATCGTATCAAGCTTGTTTGAGAAGAAATGATTGAGTTTGGGGGTGGTCACCTTCAGATTTGATTGGAAATGAACGTTCACACCCAAGGCAGGGTGGTATCCGTCCTCAGTGACAATAGGATCAGTTTTTTTAACCGTTACTTCGATGTTGCTGAAACAAAGATCCAATAACTGGCCTTTGGAATTTGGCACTTTGTTGGCTTGTTGACATCCACTAAGAATATATTCTGTGTGGGTGAGAATTTCACAATTTTCAGGGCTCGAGCTACTAGGAAAGTTATAATCGCCAATGATTAGTCGTTTACAATTCGCGTTCGTTGCATTGATATAAGACACTGTTTCCAAGTGGGCTTTGTACGTCGCCGGTTATGAATAAGGTGGGATATATACACATTCTAAGATTAGGTCACATTTTAGACCCCTGATTTTTACTAGCACTTGCTCTATGTGATCGTGGTCTACCAGTTCAGCACGGATACCCCTTTTGACTGCTATGAATACACCTCCACCACGGTCGTGGCTGCTTGTTAGTTGATCCCTATCCTTTCTAAAAATAGCATATGTACCATCGATAATTTCACCGTCCGAGATAGACGAGTGCAACCACGACTCGCTCACACATATAACATCTGCTTCGAGGCTTGCGGTGGAGGTTAAGAAATCCTTAAGCTTTGTTCGCAACCCCCTTGTATCCTGATAGTAAATTATTGGTTTATTGGCGCTCTGTCTGCCCGCTTGCGCGTTTGCGGCTTTGGTTTGTCCACCAACCTTGGGATGCCATCAATGTATTTAATCGTCTTAGAGGGTCTTTCTATTAGCAGCGGTCGGGGTCTACTACCTGACGGACGGCCGAGCCTACGAAGTTTCAGTGTTGACAAAGTTTCGGTCAATTCCTGTGGGAGGGCAACAGCTAACTGCTCACGGTCATCTCTAAGTCAGTCGACGCCATCAGTTTTCGTGGACTCCGGCAAGTTGAGTGCTACCACGTTTTCCTCCCTCTCAATGTTATTTATGATTTTTTCGAGTACGCTAACGCGTTTCTCTACTTCGGAGTACTGTTTCGTGATGGTTTCATTTTGTTTGTTAACTTTCTTTAACTCAGCCCTAATATCTACTCAGCTGTTTCCAATGTCATTTTTGAACGGGACGAAGTATTTTTCAAATATGCCCTCAATAGTTTTGGCGGCAGACTCATCACAGTCAGCTTCAGACATGTCATTCGATACGTAGACAGTAACCTCACTTATGCAGGCGGTACATTTCCGCTTAAGTCCTTTCTTCTTGACCTCCGGTGCAATATTCTTAAATTCTTTGCGGTCCAGACCGGTGCACATTGCATGGATCCATTTATTACATTCATTACATAGAATACTAGACGAATTAACATTTATTATTTCGCGACAAACACCACACATGAATTTACTTGACATGTTGCAGCGTTGCCAGATTGTAATAGTTCGAAGATAAATTATGACTAAAATAAAAATTGCTACATTGGTTTATTAAATGTATGACAGTTAAAAAGATGAATTCAACAGAAGAGTCAACTGATTCTTAGAAATTGAAAAATCAAACGAAATGGAATTCGAGATCTCATTAAATTCACGAAGCGCCCGTGCAATTGGTGCATTGGATTCATAATTGGTTTTGAAAATCTTAAGGTAAAAAGGGTAAGAGCTTCGTAAAGTTCTTGCCGGAATAAGAACTTTTATGCGTTGCAACAGAAACTCACAATCAATGTCCCCTTGAATTGAATTAAAAACGAAAGACAGTGATAGTATCGACCTTCTGCGTTCAAGCGACTTTAAGTTTATTAAAAGCTGGCGGGAGTTATACGATGGAATAGGGTCCAAGAAATTTAGACATCTTAGAGCGAAGATCAGAAACACCTTTTGCCNTTTAAGGTAAAAAGGGTAAGAGCTTCGTAAAGTTCTTGCCGGAATAAGAACTTTTATGCGTTGCAACAGAAACTCACAATCAATGTCCCCTTGAATTGAATTAAAAACGAAAGACAGTGATAGTATCGACCTTCTGCGTTCAAGCGACTTTAAGTTTATTAAAAGCTGGCGGGAGTTATACGATGGAATAGGGTCCAAGAAATTTAGACATCTTAGAGCGAAGATCAGAAACACCTTTTGCCCCCGTTCAATTCTTGCTATAGCAAGAATCTCCAAATTAATAAAGCATACTCCAGCCTGGACCGAACAAATGCAGTAAACAATAATTTAATTGTGTAATCGAGTAGGACTTCGAGATAATAAAATTGATGTGACTTAAGAAAGAGATGTGAGTCAAAAATCACTCCAAGGTCTTTGATCTCATCCACAGATTGAAGGACATTATTAGAGATATTGTATGACGATTGCAGAGGATCACGAGAATTGGAGTACGTGACTTGACAACATTTTTTAATATTTAAAGATATAAAGGAATTAGTACACCAACAGGCAGGTTCATTAAGATCAGCCTGAAGCCTAGCTACATCGTTTAAATTTCTTACTGCGGCAAAAACTTGCAAGTCATCTGCGTATAATAAGTGATTAGCAAAAGAAAAGCAACTGCTTATATCAATTATAAATAGGACGAAAAGTAGAGGACCTAGAACACTTCCTTGAGGTACCCCTTAAGTGGCAATGAAAGGAGCAGAGGATTCGCCCCCAATCGTAACCAGACAACGCCTTTCACTTAGATATGATTCCAACCATTGAAGGAAAATCGAGTAAAAACCAAAAGAGCCCAATTAACGTAAGAGAATTCTATATGACACGGTGTCAAAAGCGTTAGAGAAATCTGTGTAGGTGCAATCTACTTGAAGTCCGGACGAAAATGATTCAATGCAATATTCGCTGAAAACGGCCAGGTTGGAGACCGTGGACCTGCCTGATACAAAACCATGTTGGTTGGAAGAAATTAAACTTTTCGTAGCAAAGTATACTTTCTCTTTACTGATAGCTTCGAATAATTTGGAAGTAGTCGACAGCTTGAAAATTGGTCTATAGTTTCGTACATCATTCTTTTTGCCACTTTTAAAGATTGGTGTTACTGTAGTCAATTTCCAATCATCAACGAAGACACCGGCTGCTAGAGATTTATTAAAAAGTATTTTTAGTGGAGTGACTATAGCGGGACATTGAATAAAATTACCGAGAGGCCGTCCACGTCTGTCTGAGATGAGGGCTTCAAAGCTAAAATTCCTTCTGATAGGTCCTCAGATAGGGGAGATTCAAATTACCAAAATTTAGAGAAGAAAACTGATTACATTCGGGAAGATTATAGGAGTCTATATTGTCTCGGACAAAGTTAGAATGGAAAAACTCGGCAAATAAATTGGCAACCTCACACGGAGAGCTCGCCACTTTATCATTCAAACACACGGCAGCTGGTACATTCGCACAGGACTTGTTAGATTTGATGAATTGCCAAATAGTCTTAGGACTCGATTTAATATTATTCTCAACATTAAGTATGTAATTACGGTAAAGAAATTTGTTTAGGCAATTAAACTCTTTTAAATAACACTTTTATTTGGGGAATATTAGAGAATCATATACCCAACAGCAGAGTTGTGAAAAATGCATTAATTTTTTAATGCATTAATGGTATTAAAGGAATAATGTTAATGAAAAAATTAATGCATTAAATTATGAAATTTAATGCAAATGAATATTTCAATGCATTAATTCTGAAAAATGTAAAGCTAATGAAATTTTTTTCCATTAAATTACCCAAGCCAATGCTAATGAAAAAATTGTAATGCACTAAAATGTTTAATACTTTTGCTCTTTTGCATTATTAAAAACCATTAAGGGTCGGTTACTCAATGTCTGGTTAACACTAATCTGCGGTTAAACATCGTTATCGACGTCTACGACTCCATGCATACAACAGGGAGTCGGTAACGTCGATAACTATATTTAACCGAGGATTAGCGTTAACCAGACATTGAGTAACCGGCCCTAAATTTTTTTCTGGTGAAATATAAATAACCTCTTATGGAAGGGCTTGGAATAATTACTAATAGTTTTTTCAGCTTCATTATATTATGTGTATTTGTATAAAAATCCTTCTAAACATTGTTAGATGTTTTATGAAAATAAAAGCCAATGTGCATGCAACTGAGAGTGCTTTTGTAGATTTTTATGTTGATTGTTGATGCATACCGATTACATATAATATAATATATTATAATAATATTATTATGAGTAAAAAACGGACAGATAGCCAATTTTGCAGCCCATGTTCGCGACTGAGGAACTACTCTGATCTAAATTAATCAATAAGACGTTTTTTAGTTCCATTTTACAACAGGTTTTTACATATTTAACGACAAATGCCATTGAACTTGACATAGTGAAAACCAGCCTTAACGTCCGTCACTATCATTTTTGACCTTAAAATTTTACCCTCACCGTCAGTAAAGAATTTTTACTTCAAAATAAAAGTAGTTAATGGGTTTTTAATGCTTTTATAATTTTAATGCAATAAATTAGCAATAGCATTCATTTAAACATTTTAATGTTAATACAAAAAAAAATCATTAGCATTATTTCTTCGGAATTAATGTATTGAAATTTTCTTTTACATGAAATATCAAAAATTAATGCATTAATCTTTTTCATTTACATTAAAATGCTATGCATTAAAAAATTTAATGCATTTTTCACAACTCTGTCCAACAGTTTCGATTTAAATGTATTAAAGCAGTCAGTGACATTTAAGCCCGAAAGCATGTCATCCCAATTAACAGCACATAACAGATCATTAAGCCTAGAGAAGTCACAGGAAGAGTAATGAAAGGCAATTCTGTTGGCGGGTTTGCTGACGGAAAACGCATAAAATTCGACTCCAAGCAGCACTGAAACATGGTTTTTGTCAGCAGGAGAGAAGGGAAAAAGACACTGAGAGATAGTAGAATCAAAGTTGCCAGTAACGAAAATGAGATCAAGATTTCTATTAAGTTTGTTTTCAAAATAATTAATTTGAACTAGATCTAAACTTAAGAGATTATCAATGAAGTATAATTGAAGGGAAGTTGTAATATTAGTTGGAGGTAGCCCAAAGTTGGAAAAATGTTTTGACCATATAATGTTCGGAAGATTAAAATCGCCAAACACGCTGAGATGATTATCATTAACTTTATTTTGAGCAAGGGAGACAATATTGTCCGTATGATAGATTTCAAAACTACTACTTGGCGGAACGTAAGAGGCTTCTAGATAAAAATCGCCAAAACCAGAAGAACTTTTGAAGAACCCATTCGTACGCACATCAAGAAATCGACTGGCACTTCATTCCGCCAGGAGCCCCACATATGGGAGGACTGTAGGGAGCGTTTTACGATGGAGGAGTTTTCAACCTTGCTAGCCAAAATAGAGGCGTGTCCGAACTCGACACCTATTAGTCCGCTTTCAGACAATGAACAGAATCCCTCACGCCAGTACATTTTCTTATTGGCAGCTCGTTGCTAGCAATCGCGGAACCGGAAATAAGTGGAAATCCGATGTCAATCGTCAACCGATGGCAAAAAATCAAAGCCATTCATCAAGAATTCTGTCGGCGATGGAAGGAGGAATACCTAAAGGAGCTACACAAGAGAGCCAAGTGGCAACACCCCCAACGAGACATCGAAGTCGATGATTTTGTGGTTATCAAAGAGGATAACCTACCCCCGAATGAATGGCGACTTGGCAGAGTTGTTAAGGTTTTTTTAGGGCAAGACAATCGGGTGCGAGTCATAGAAATGCGCACCACGCGTGGCGTAATTACACGACCAATCGTGAAATTAGTACTACTCCCTCCAGTGAATACAAACTAACTTTTTTTCTACTTCCATAATTTTCCAATATGGTTCGAGCTGACTCAACCGCATCCCTAAAGTAATATCGATGCCTTCTCTGCAAGCGCAGCCACCGCTTGCTGTTCCANAGCTGACTCAACCGCATCCCTAAAGTAATATCGATGCCTTCTCTGCAAGCACAGCCACCGCTTGCTGTTTTGCCGCCAGTTCCGCCGAATGGAGCCTGGGGAGAGAGTTCGAGCTGTCCACCTCCTTCGCCACTGTGCCAACTGCCTTTCATCGCGACACATGTCCAGCAATTGTTCAACCGCCGCGCGAGGTTTGAACAACGCCCGAGAGTGAGTCTTCTGCTCGACGTGCTCTGGGCTTTTCGGTCCTTACACCTACGGTGATGCTCAAGGTGATGTCGAGAGGAAGAATCCAATCTGTGCGAGCCATCATCGACCCAGGGCAGCCTGCACAATCGCAATATCCCTAGCGCGGAGACTACACACATTACCGAGAGGTTATGCCCTTTAATACTCAAAGGGTGGAATGAGCGGCTAGAGATCCGCGCAAAGGTGCTACCGAGCCTGACGCGAACCGCCCCAGAGCGCACAGTCGACGCGCGTGTCGCAGATGAGTTCGACAATCTGCGCTTAGCCGACCCAACTTTTTACCGCGCGAGTGACATATCTATGGTATTAGGAGCCGACGCATATGCGGTAAGTTTGCGCCAAAGCCAAAACCCAAAAATTAATTTATGAATTGTTGAAGTACACATTTTGAAATGTAANATGTTTTGACCATATAATGTTCGGAAGATTAAAATCGCCAAACACGCTGAGATGATTATCATTAACTTTATTTTGAGCAAGGGAGACAATATTGTCCGTATGATAGATTTCAAAACTACTACTTGGCGGAACGTAAGAGGCTTCTAGATAAAAATCGCCAAAACCAGAAGAACTTTTGAAGAACCCATTCGTACGCACATCAAGAAATCGACTGGCACTTCATTCCGCCAGGAGCCCCACATATGGGAGGACTGTAGGGAGCGTTTTACGATGGAGGAGTTTTCAACCTTGCTAGCCAAAATAGAGGCGTGTCCGAACTCGACACCTATTAGTCCGCTTTCAGACAATGAACAGAATCCCTCACGCCAGTACATTTTCTTATTGGCAGCTCGTTGCTAGCAATCGCGGAACCGGAAATAAGTGGAAATCCGATGTCAATCGTCAACCGATGGCAAAAAATCAAAGCCATTCATCAAGAATTCTGTCGGCGATGGAAGGAGGAATACCTAAAGGAGCTACACAAGAGAGCCAAGTGGCAACACCCCCAACGAGACATCGAAGTCGATGATTTTGTGGTTATCAAAGAGGATAACCTACCCCCGAATGAATGGCGACTTGGCAGAGTTGTTAAGGTTTTTTTAGGGCAAGACAATCGGGTGCGAGTCATAGAAATGCGCACCACGCGTGGCGTAATTACACGACCAATCGTGAAATTAGTACTACTCCCTCCAGTGAATACAAACTAACTTTTTTTCTACTTCCATAATTTTCCAATATGGTTCGAGCTGACTCAACCGCATCCCTAAAGTAATATCGATGCCTTCTCTGCAAGCACAGCCACCGCTTGCTGTTTTGCCGCCAGTTCCGCCGAATGGAGCCTGGGGAGAGAGTTCGAGCTGTCCACCTCCTTCGCCACTGTGCCAACTGCCTTTCATCGCGACACATGTCCAGCAATTGTTCAACCGCCGCGCGAGGTTTGAACAACGCCCGAGAGTGAGTCTTCTGCTCGACGTGCTCTGGGCTTTTCGGTCCTTACACCTACGGTGATGCTCAAGGTGATGTCGAGAGGAAGAATCCAATCTGTGCGAGCCATCATCGACCCAGGGCAGCCTGCACAATCGCAATATCCCTAGCGCGGAGACTACACACATTACCGAGAGGTTATGCCCTTTAATACTCAAAGGGTGGAATGAGCGGCTAGAGATCCGCGCAAAGGTGCTACCGAGCCTGACGCGAACCGCCCCAGAGCGCACAGTCGACGCGCGTGTCGCAGATGAGTTCGACAATCTGCGCTTAGCCGACCCAACTTTTTACCGCGCGAGTGACATATCTATGGTATTAGGAGCCGACGCATATGCGGTAAGTTTGCGCCAAAGCCAAAACCCAAAAATTAATTTATGAATTGTTGAAGTACACATTTTGAAATGTAATTGAATTTTGAATTATCGAATTAGTTTCTTATATTGCAGCGATCCTGCAAGGCGGGCGGCATGTTTAAGCCTGCAACTTAAGTTAGTACACAAACTACATCGAGAGATGTCGCTGCTAATCACTCGCTGACAGGACTCTTTACTTTATCTCCTTTTTGGCACGAGTCCTGTTGGTCGATACCGTTGGCAGTCTCCACCTTCTGTGGGGGCTATAAATTCGTATTCAAGCCATTGACTCGGTCTATTTTCTGAACGACAGCCAACGACATCTCAGATGAGTCAACTCAGTTCTGTATATTTGCACCACTCTATTTATCAATAAACGTGAATTTTATATGTTTTACAAAAACACAATTTTTCATACCATTGGAGAATAGGGCATTAGTTGAAATTATTTAAATAAATGGATTATCGTAAAGAATCGGCTCCCCCACTTATCCCCGTTGCTGGAATCAGGAGTATTTTCGGCCCCTAAATTGGCCCGCTCGAACAATGCCAAAAAAAAATATTCACACTTCTCTCATTGTCTTTATCACTGTCTTTGGCTTTTCGAATACTGTTTATCGTCTGGACTTCTACTTTACACAAACAATGTGACAACTGATACATATTCTCAAGTGTCTGGTTTTGTGTAAACGCAAGGTTATACGACTGACAGCAGTGCCGGATTTACGTGCGTCAAAAGTTGGGAGTTGGCCAACGTTCGTTGGGTCCGCCGGTGCAAACTTTGGCAATCTGACGCTCCCTATGCAAACACACACAGTCTACTCAAGTATCAGATTCATACTAGAGGATACACAAAGTATCCATTCTGACGGAGCCATTCCTTTGAAGTTCAGCCAAAGTGTAGGTGTGTGTTTGGCAGGCATTAGGTGTGTTTTTGGTTAGTGTGTTGGTGTTTTTGCTTCACTGTGTTAGTGTATTTTGAATAAATTGTAGTAGAAACGGAAAAAGTTCTAATAGAAATGAAAGAAATTGTACAAAATAAGAGCGAATGTCAAAAAACAGGTCATCTCAGCCGTATGATTTTTTTGGCAATCAGCTGGTAGTGTTTTTATTTAGGAAATTGTACGATGGCCAAAGTGGTGTTTGGCGGTTCGATGTATAAAGATGCCACTTTACAGAAAACATCGATGCATCGACTATTTATTCATCGAGTGGAAAATTTTCGATGCATCGATGTTTTTTCGACATCCCTAATTTATTGTTATTTAGCTAGCCAAATTGAAATAAGAATATAAGGGCCAATTTCAATTGAATATTTAAACGGCACTTAAGTTAAGGATTGTTATTTAATTAAATATTCCAAACAAGTGGCAGTACTGTTGCTTGCTCCTTGAAATTGTTGTTGCATTTGCTTGTTTGTTTACATTTTATACTGAGCAGCTGATTGTTCTTTGGCAAGATTGATAAAACAATCTATCTATCAATCTTGGTTGTTTGGTACAAACACAGGGTTGCATATCTCATACTTAAGTAGCCAATATTGGCCATTTAAGTTCAGATTAAATGTATGATCAGAAAATGAATTGTTGAAGTTAATCAACAATCTCTACTTAAATAGGTCATCTGAAATTGGGCCTAAGGAAAAGGTTGTTAATGAAAAGAAAATATAAGAAAAGTATATTGGTGTGGCCGGTGTGAACAACCTTCAGCCCACAATCCCAAAGCTCGTTTTCAAAGCGTTTTCGTTGTCAGTCACCACAAAAACCCTTCACAATAGTTTAAATTGTTTAGTTATTACCAGGCATGGGCAGAGAACGAGCACACGCTCAAAAAGCGTAACCATCGTGTGTACGTATACAAGCAAGAGCGTACCGATGAGAACGCGACAGCATGCAAAATGAATTAGGCACACTAACTAACACACTAACGCTTGTCTGTGGTAGTGCCCACCTCTGGTTATAACTAATTATTTTACTGTTTCCCTTATAAAATCACTTAGGCTTTCTGCACATTGGTCTTCCAATCATGGTTGTTTCATTGTCACAATCATGCTGCAACGATTAGATGACGACTACACTTTCGCACATTCGCTCGTGATATTTCAATTAATTTTGCGTCTAAAATTCATTTGGAGCAGGTATTTTCTGTTTTTCTGGTTGATATTTTTGCGAAATATTTACAAAAATCCGCAACTTTTAAAATATGAACTGTGCTGCAACAATTCTAGACATAATTTTTCAGTAATATCTCTTCTTTTCCTGAAATTCGTTTTAAAATACATGATTGGACGACAAGTGCGCAGATAGCCTTATATTTTATTTATTTGATATTTTGTTTCATAATTTCACAATTAACGTAAATGGCGGCTTGTGCATTGTCATAAAATGAATGTGTTTCCAGATTGTACAAATTTAAAAATAAAACAAGCGAATGAAAATGAAGTTTGCTTGTACTTCTTTTGTTCTATTCGCCATGAGTTTTACATTTAAGCTAAGTGTACACGGTAGAGAAAAAATGCCACAGTTAGGACAAAAGTCAAGCTACAGACGTGTAAAGACTCAATAGAACTCTACGAGAGACTCACCTACACTGTCTACGTGAGAGTTATTAAAGGCGTTCTTACACGATATGTATTTGCATCTGTAAACGTGACTTTTTCAATACATATGTAATTGCGTATGTCTGTCAAATTCCCAGTCTTTATTTAACTATTTAAAAATACGTTCTTTGAAAACGAAAAAAACTAAACTCAGATGATTCTATCTGTGTGTCAGATGAAAATATAAACATTTTGTACAGAAACAAATCTAATTTGCCTTTCATTTCATGAATTCAAAAATGGTCCCGTTTATGCATAGTTCGCGAATTCATGAAATAAAGTGCTTTGAAAAAGTGACAACGCACTGGCGTAAACAGTAGGGTTGTGACTATTTTGGCCCCTTTTGAATTTGCAAAAGCCGTTGGTACCATACAATGCACCATATTATATTTAAATTGGTTATAATATATTTTCAGTTTATTCTATTTGAATTTATTTTATACTTGAACGATTCCACATAACTAATCCAGTGTTTTAAATCCTGGCTATGCCACTCACGTTTTTTAATCTAAAAACATCATAACCCTAGTAAACAGCTGGTTAAGAAACGTGGCGCTGCCGGACTTGCACTTCACGATTTCATGAAATTATTCCGAATTCATGGTTAATTTTCGTGCATAATTGGATTTATGAAACGTCAATTTTAACCCAGATTCATGAAATGAATTCGTGAATTAGCCTACGTATAAACGTAGTATACGACAACTCTAAAGTATATTTGACAAGCTAAATACAGTTTTTGGACGGAGACGTTTGATAAAGTCTTCACGGTGAACTTTATCACAGTGCGTTAAATTTTGAAGTGGCTGCGACATTAAATCGCATATTCGATACAAGCACACCATTTTAGGTACATTTAGAAAGTTGCCAAATAACTTGTCGGCAAATTTTCCCTTATTTTCATAGGCATTTCAACGGCTTTCCCAATAGCGTCCCTCCATTGCAAAGTGGCATAACTATTAGATATAACCACGATGCAGAAAATGAAGGTGGCGCCATTCGCAGGCCGCTAACCCTCTCTTCGTCGATTTGACAGCATCCACCCATTCGCTGACACACAATAGTTTTGTTTACATTCGCTGTTGTCACCTTTAGTGGGTATTCAAAACGCGAAAATTTTTGAGTTTGGTGATTGGTGCTTTTGTTTTTAGTTTGAGGACACAAAAAATAATTAAAACAAAATTTATAGCAATCGTAAGTGTGGTAACCAACTTCACAAAAATTTAAACAAAATCACGCTTGGTTGCTCTCAGCTCGATTGGCGCAATCTTGTATTCTATAATTCTTGAGTTAAAACAGCAGGTTAGCTCAAGCGACGACTGTTACCAGGGTGCCAGGCCAATTGCTCAATTTGGTGAATACCTATATGTATAGTTTTGGTTAGAACTCCTCGGCGAAATTCCTTTCAAGGAAATTTTTAAGGGCAAATATGGTTTGATGTGAGTCCAAAAGTAGACATGCTACCGAAGAGAGAAATTTCCAACCACTGTTAAAAATGTATACACATAAAATAGATATTTAATTTTTAGGTACATTTATCCACTTATCCACTTTTAGGTAATATTTTTTTCGGCAAATAAGTACAATTTCAAAATTTAATTTTCATCCCTAGTGCGAAAAAGTATCTTTGACATCAGCGAATAGGTGAATGCTGTCAAATCGGTGAAGGGTTCGTGGTCCGCGGCGCAACATTTATTTCCCAAATCGTGGCTCTGATATATATATATATGTGGAACAGTGTGTTACGTGCCCCTTTAGCCGTGCCTATAGGATAGGCTTGCAACACTTGTTTGCAGTCGCGGTGCGAGCACTGGCGGATGTCGCGGAGCTTCAGTCTGGGGGAGTTCATATACACGAAAACAAACCAAGCCATCATCCTTCGACTCAGAGACCTAACAAAATTCTTCTAAAATTGCACACTAATAAACTCTACCACTAGATTGGACACAATAACCACCAAAGCCCGGAATCCCCTAACCCATGCAGCGCGCCCGTATATTTTTGCGGCTGCTCTCAACCCACCCTACCTTCTTAGATCTCAGCAAAGCCCCGTGTACCCCACACCAACCTTAATAAATCAGACCAAGATAATTACTTTAACAAACCATAGTACTACAATACTTTATTTACTAAATTCAGCTCATTTGGTTCTAAGATATATAAAAATTCAAAGCAAGTAATTCTAATTATGGATATAACTGTAAATCTTAAACTAAAAGCAATGAATGCTAATATTATTTTTGGGTGTATGGTTATACAGCTGATTTCCCTAACCTACCTCAACAATATGTGCTTTATATGGTCATTGACCCTAGTCTCTCAAAATTTATATACATATGTACGTATGGGAAGCTCTAAAATCTTAGTTACAATCCACACTCGTACGTGCATATATGTAGGCATAGGCAAAAATAAGGTATAAAGGTATAAGCAAATTTATAAGCAACAAAAAAATCAGAGAGCGCAAAAAAACTAGGTAATATACGTAAGTATGTATGTATATTTATATATGGGCGCTGATCATCCAAAAATATAGGACAAGACCAAAGTAAACGAAAAGTCAATCAGGCACTCACGTTCATACTACGTACATACAAACCTATATATATCAGGGATGATACATGCGTTTTTTAATTTTGTGCCAAATGGCAAAAAAAATTTACCAAATCAGCTGAAAAAGTTTCTCTATAGGTACGTTCGCTTAAAATCTCCAGTAAAACTCCCCCAGCAACAAAATTCCTGTGAAATGGTGAAATCTGTTCTCTAACAAGAGAAAAATTTCCAATATAGTATGCGAACAGAAAGTTTGCAGAAATCTTCAAGCTATCCGAATATTTGATGAAATTTTTGTTTTCATTCAAAAATGTGAAAAGAAAAAAATTTATCAACTTAAAGTTCAGGCCTACGGATCACTGTAGCGTTTTCCAAGCAGGGGTAGCCGCAGGCTTTGAGGCTTTGTTTGCTCTCTAGTGTATGACCTCTACAATACAGGGAAAACTTGAGAAATTGCTCAAGGTCTAGGTACTCCCCGGACCTCATGCGGTCTTCTTTTGGACAGATGGGCGTGTAGCCAGCTAAGCGTGCGCTGCGCAAAGACCTTGGAATGCAGGGCGGCTAAGTCCTTCTGGTGACGTGTAGACCGAGGGCGGTTCAGGGAGCTCGTGAGACTAAACAAGTTACACTTCTCATTTCTAGTGGAAGTTCTAACTCGTCATTGCGTGACATGCAGTCAGGCTGAATATCATCGATGGCCATGTATAACTACCCTTCAGAAAAAGTCATCAATTGATTAAAATAATCAACTTCTAGTTAACTTTTTGAGGGATTTCGATAAATAACTAACTTTTAATTAGCTACGACAAAACTAACTTTAAGTTAGTTGTAAAATTGTGCAGGAGTCATGCAGACGTTATCGTGAGTTTGTTTTCTTTACAAGTTGCTATTTAAATATCCTCATACAAAAATTACTTTCAATACACTTTTTCCGCACTTCGCAGATTCTTTTGCGTATTTAGGATAAATAAAATAAAGGTCGAAATTTTATATTACCTTTTCGATGTTATGTCTGATCGAATTCAAATATGAGATCACCTAAAAAAGAACATGTAAACAAATAAGCCAATATGTAATGTTAAATAAAATAAGTAAATAAATAAAAATATAAAAAATGTAAAGTCTTTTTTTATTGATATTTCATGTCCAAAAGTAGTTAGCTATAAGTTAGTTGACATCTAATGCAGAGGAAACCAGTTCTAACTATTTTTCGGCCATCGCCCTTCAAAAGTAGTTAGTTACGGCCAAAGGAAATAGTTAACAAATATTTACCACTAGTCGACTGCTAGTTAGTTAATATTTAGCTACAAACTAGTCCCATTTTCTGCAGGGTAGTTTAAAAGGGCCATCAAAACCCTAAGAATACAATTCTGAACGCATAAAAATCATTTTGTGAAGTTGTACTCTAAGCTTCCAATACAAATGAATATATCAAGGCAAGCAACAAAAGCATTCAAGTATGTTTATGAAGTGCAAGTAACACAAGAACTTTACAAAAAATAATTGAATTCAATGCAATCGAAGTTTCAGAAAAATATTTTGCAAAATATTTAGTCTTTTCTACGGTTTATATTATTACAGCAACTGTTTATTGATTTTAGTAAGTCTTTCGTTTTTAATAAACCCCACGTCTTGTATGAAGTGGAAAAAGATGAGGATACTTTCATCCACAAACATTCAAGTATTCAAGTAAAGATAGTAGTATTGCGACAGAATTTGGCGCAGTGCCGTATTTTGACAAAATTGTACCAAAAATGTCGATGTAGTACAATGTACTTTTTGAGATTCAAAATGTACCTAAAAAGAACAATTGTACCATCAATTTCATCACTGGCATATATTGGCTTGCTCTAGTTACTTATGCTAAAAAAAAACAAATGAAAGTGTAAAAGGAATCAAAATGAAGATTGACTTATATTTTTGGTCGGCAACGCAGTCCCACGTAGCGAAGAAGGCCTTCCTTCTGTGTACTTGCTGCAATGATTACTTGCTGAAACCCCGTTACAGTGTTTGTTAATTTTTAATGGTTCGTTATACTTTGTATAATATAAAGAAATAAATTAAAATTGCAATCCGGCAAAAAAAGTTATCACAATAATTCTTTTTATACGATTTTCAGCGTACTTGTTTTTTTGGCCGCGACTGTATCACTCCTAATGAAGTGAACAAAAACAAAAAAACAATGCAAGAGTAAANTTGCAATCCGGCAAAAAAAGTTATCACAATAATTCTTTTTATACGATTTTCAGCGTACTTGTTTTTTTGGCCGCGACTGTATCACTCCTAATGAAGTGAACAAAAACAAAAAAACAATGCGAGAGTAAAAACGTAAAGCCAATGAAATTATACAGCCTCTCAACAAATATTAACTTAAAAATTCACCAATTTACACGATTGAGAGGGAGGAAAGAAAACTAGAAAAAAGTCTTTGTAAAAATAACGGCCTAATTATGTAAAACGCCGTGACACTTTGCGTCCCAGTCATTCACATTCACATTCACCAAAAAGTTCCTATTATATAACCTTTTACGTTTTTTTTCGCGTTCATCCTGTTGCGTAGTCACTACGACTGTCAAACAGATGTTTACACATTACATAGCCCCTTCGGCCACCCTTTTTTTGCTGTAATTTCGAAAAAAATTTTTTTTTTTTTTTTTCGGAATAAAAGTGTGTCACTGAGTGGGTAACACTGCGATGCCGAACAGCTGACCAAGGGGTGCAAATCACAAATAAAAATAAACAAAAGCGCGAAATAGTAAAGCAGAGTATATTTATCAGCGAAAAGGTAAAAAGGTGATTTATATATTTTTAAAACGGTTTTATATGTATTGCTGCTCTCTATTCAGATAATGTTTTCGATCGGAGGCTATCTATCAGACACCAGCGATAGTGATGAGGAAGGCAATGCGAGCTTAATGCGGGCAAGTAAACGAATGCTCCGAGACAATTCCAATCTACTCGAAATTCCCGACAGAGAGTAGGTTTATTTAAGGATTATATACCTTCGACTGGGTGGGAGATCGCCCTATCTCGACTGTCGGTTCGAAAACGCCTTATATCAGCAAATGGTTGAAGAACGCCTCATTCCAGAATTTGATTGAAGCTGCCGATATACATATTGAATATATAGTGAGATAAGGCGTTTTTAAAGCAGCAGCTGAGACAGGGATTTTCTGAACCATTTGCTGAGATTGCCCACTGTTCAACCATAGGGTGGTCTTCCACTCAGTCGTCGATATGCGAGTTATTAAACTAATGTATAAATTATATTTTTCTTTAAGGTTCGTAAAAAACTTTAGAGTTTCAAAGCGAGTTTTTAAAATTATTTTGGACGAAATGCCACAACACATGGCTAGTGGATGCAGAAGCAGCAAAGTGGCGCCAATACATAAGCTGTCTGCTGTCTTAAGATTTCTGGCGACAGGCAGCTATCAAAAAGGCGTCGGAAATGGGTTTCTATCCAGCATGCCCCAGCCAATGGTTAGCAATGCCATAACAGAGTGCTTGGAAATTTTTTAAAAAAATTTTTGTCCAAATTGGATAAAGCTGAGGATGACAGAAGAAGAGGAAAGCGAAGCCAAAGAAAATTTTTATGTCACCGGGATACCGGGTATAGTTGGATGCGTCGATGGAACCCACGTTAAGANCCAATGGTTAGCAATGCCATAACAGAGTGCTTGGAAATTTTTTAAAAAAAATTTTGTCCAAATTGGATAAAGCTGAGGATGACAGAAGAGGAAAGCGAAGCCAAAGAAAATTTTTATGTCACCGGGATACCGGGTATAGTTGGATGCGTCGATGGAACCCACGTTAAGGATAAATGCCCAAGTGAGGACACAAAGCATTATAATAGGAAAGGCTATTATAGTATAAATGCAATGATAGTAAGTTATTTTTGCTTATTTTTACTAAGGAAACTAATTTCTACGTACATATGCACTTGCATACGATACGTTGACGCCAGGTATCCAGACTTAAACCACGACGCATTTGTTTGGAGTGCAAGCAGGGCGGAAGTTTTTTTCAAGTCACAGTTTGAGTCTGGTAAACGAAACACTTGGCTCTTAGGTAAGACAAAAGGAAACTCCTAATCATTTACTTCTGTATTTTTCAATTTTAATTTTCCTTAACTTGTTTTAGGAGATTCCGGTTACCAGCTTATGCCGTACCTGATGACACCTTTCCGTAGTCCTGGCAATCAAACTGAGACACAATTCAACAAGAAATTGTGCAAAGGCCGCAACGTTGTAGAAAGGTGTTTTGGAATTTAAAAAAATAGATTCCTTTGCATAAATGGAGAAAGAGGTTTGCATTACAGTCCGGAAAAGACAACCCAAATTATTAATGTATGTTGCGCTTTACACAATATTTGTATATTTTACAAAGATGAGTGGGTACAGGTCGAAGAGGATGATGTTGCACACGTAGAAGAATTCGGGAGCAACTTATCACCTGAAGCGAGAAACATCAGGCAAAGGCTCGCAGAAAGTTTGTTGTAGAGCTTATCACTATACAAATAAAAAAGAAAAAAATTAATTTTTATTTAAATTTCTTGTACTGTTGGCTAAAAGGTAAGTAGAAATATTCCACTCAAGAAATTAATAACGTTGAAAAATATGGCATATTTTGTATGTATTCAGAAAATTCGATTTCAATGCAATACTGATTGCGTCTTTAATAAAANAGTATTCCACTCAAGAAATTAATAACGTTGAAAAATATGGCATATTTTGTATGTATTCAGAAAATTCGATTTCAATACAATACTGATTGCGTCTTTAATAAAATAACGAAAAATTTGTAAAATTAAATTAAATTGTACTTCATATCACAGTTATATATTAATAATAATAATTAATAGCAACAATTAGTAATAATAATAACAATAGTAATAATGATAATAATAGTAGTAATAATAATAACAATAATAAAAATCTGTGGTCATAAGCAATAACCGCCTAAGTCGAAAAACCTGAATTCGAGAAAAAAACGTCTTAAATATTTGCAGCCTTATTCATTAAAAATAAAGTAGCTTTAAAAAAGGTTTATAAATTGAATAATTTATGAAAACGTCACTTTATAAAGCTCTTTAAACCTACTTTATTTTTTATGAATAAGGCCAAATAAACCAAAATATTTTCGCCTATAACATTTTAAGTATCCTAGCTGGCGACATGGGGATTTTACATACGCATGGAATACCATTCTTTCTTAAGTCAACTTAGGCTGTTATTGCTTGTGACCACAGAAATAATGATAGTGATAAAAATAATTAGAATAATAATAGTAATTAATATCAACTATTAGTAATAGTAATAATAATAATAATAATAATAATCACCACGAGCACGGAGGAAGCCGTCGACGTGGTGCAGAAGGGTACACCTTTGCAAACGACAACTCCCGGTAGCCGGGATGGTGGTCATCAAACGCCAGCTGCTGCAAACAGGGACAAGCATGCCACCGCAAGCTTGGGAATGTGCGAAGGCAATGAAGATGAGCAATTGGCCCAGATTCGGCTCGTCTTGAAGAAGATGCAGAATGCTGGCTCCAAGCAGAAAAATGTGTCCTTGGACATAAAAACGGGTATGGCCCAAATCGAGGAGAGCCGAAATATACCAAGCTACCTCCGAGAGCAGCGCCGGAAGGGGTCTACCCTTTCCGAGCTGCAGAAAACTGGCCCTGGCTCGCAAAAGAGAGCTCGAACTCGATCCGACTCTCCTACAGGCGAGCCGGAAAAGAAAAAAGATACTACTAATAATAATAAAAATAGTAGTAAAAATATTATTATTAATAATCCTAATAACAATAATGGTAATAATAATAATAATGCACAGAAAACCGTACCAGCTAATGAATGGAAAACGGTTGGAAAAAGCGGAAAGCCCAAGCCAGGGCCAGCGCCAGGTAAACCCTTGGTCAATAAGGGCGAGGCGGCCAGCCGCAAAAAAAAGAAGAGGGTGAGAAAAAAGAAGAGTCTCGCCAAACTATTCATTAAGCCAGCTGAAGGCAAAACCTATGCAGAGGTGCTGGGAACGATACGTGGTAAGCTCCAGCCTAAGAAGACGGAGACCGTAATTCGATCTGTTCGGAAAACCCGCGAAGGCGGCGTGCTCATCGAAATGGAGCGCTGTGCGACCACTCAGCATTTAAGGAAAATGTGTGCACTGCCACATATTACGTCTCGAAGTTCTGGGCATGAACTGCCTAATCACGGCCCCAGAAGTGGAGAACGCTATACGCGGGGATTTAGGAGACAAGACTTCGCGCCTCTCTCCTCGCTGTAAACTCGCGAGAACAACGAATGGCTATGGTGGAAATCGACGAACTGCCGGACTCTTATTAAAAGGGGAAGCTGCGAGTACGTTGGATTATCTGCCGCGTCCGAGAGCGCGCGGATGTCCAAAGGTGTTTCCGCTGTCTGGGGTATGGCCACAAAAAGGCGGCATGCAAAGGCCCAGACAGAAGCAGTTCATGCTGGAAATGTGATCAGCAGGGCCACATAGCCTCTGCATGTAAAGAAAGCCCAAGCTGCTACCTGTGCTCGGCAGGAGATGGACAGAAAAATGCCAATCACCTGCCCTGGTCGGGAGCGTGCAAGGCCTTCAGGGATGCGCTTGCTGANGGTTCTTGAACAAAGAGCAGACGCTGTCATCATCAGTGAACCCTATAGAACAAAGGAAACCTGGCATGTTGACCAATCAGGCTCGGCCGCGATATGGATTGCTAACCCCAACCATCGCGCAGAGAGCAGCGGGCTCGGACGCTGCTACGTCTGGGTGAAAATGGCGCAAATCACTCTGGTGAGCTGCTACCTGTCTCCAAACGACACAGTCCTTGTCTTCAAGGAAAAGCTCGAAGACCTTGAAGACGAATTGCGCGATATAACCGGCCACATAACTGTTGCTGGAGAGGCGTGGAATGGTGTATGCCCCAAACAAACACCAGGGCAAGACCAGTCCTTGAAATGGCAGCCCGCATTGGTCTGACTATCCTCACCACCGGATCGACCCCTACATATCGAAGGCCGGGTTTTGGATACTCTATCCC
>NW_016159823.1:5459-14929 GCF_001687245.7 Rhagoletis zephyria | reverse complement strand
CGAAGCCATGCCGCAGGAAGCTTCTGATGACAGCGGTCCAATCGGTGCTCCTGTACGGGGCAGAAATATGGGCTGACGCATTGAAAGTCAAAAAATACCGGGTTCAAATGTCTTCGGTACAGCGCAGAGGGGCACTACGCATTGCTTCTGCATACCGTACAGTGTCCGCGGACGCGGTTCTAGTTATTTCTGGCGTCATGCCAATTGAGCTACTTGCTTACGAGCGAAAAGAGATTTACAATCTCAGTGCCGAGATAGGTCGAGCAGCTGCCGCGGCAAGGGCGCGCGAGCAACTGATCCAGCAGTGGCAACAAAACTGGAACGCGAGCACAAAAGGTCGATGGACACACTCCCTGATAGCCGACCTTCAAACATGGCTGAACAGACCACATGGGGAAGTCGATTTCTACCTGACGCAATTCCTCACCGGTCATGGTTACTTCCGAGAATATCTTCATAGAATGGGAAGGGTGGACTCACCGTTCTGTCACTACTGTGGAAACGTCGAAGATAACGTGTACCACACATTCTTCACCTGCGAACACTTCTTGATTTCGCGCAGAATGTTGGAAGAAAGACACGGAGACATTACTCCGGACAACATAGTTGGGATAATGATTTCCAGCGCAGAAAAGTGGGAAGCAGTTGCGAGATACGTGAAATTCGTACTCCGCTGCAAACGAGAGGACGGTTGTCTACTGAGGACACCCGAATGAAACGCCCCTACAAAAGAGCAGCCCCAAGGCTCTAACAGCGCGCTCCTGCATCTGAAGACATGCAGAATTGCGGTGTCAGATGCGGGTACTTGCGCGGGCGGTGGGAGTTTGGGTTTTAGTGGGTAGCCCAACACGCTTCGGTGGGAGTCCCACACTCGGGGAAGGTAGTATAGAGACTAGCGCCCCCGGCCAGTGCATAAAGCAATTCCCTCTCCTACGACAAAAAAAAAATAATAATAATAATAATACCACCAATGAAAATGATAATAATGTAATGTAAACATAGTAAGATTGTAAATTATAAAATATTAAATAAAAAGCTAATTTTCAAAATGGCAAAACAATTTGGCTTCGTTCTTCTATCAGCCGGCATAACCTTTCTGAGGCAACAGCCTGCCGCTCCACAGCTTCAGCCATCCTCCTCATCATTTCGACGTGCGACTTCAGGACATCGAAAAGCATGTTTTGGTTTTCAACTTGCTGTTCCAGTAAGTCATTCCTCTTCCGCTTGCGTCTTCCGGATATAATGGGTTGTGCGGGTTGTGGTGCTGAGGTTGAGTTGGAACCCAATAGCAATGATGTTGTTGGTCGTGTATTTTCTTCAATTTGCGCGCGTGGTATTTCGGTGGACGATGGATGTGTAGGCGAAGNTCAGGACATCCAAAAGCATGTTTTGGTTTTCAACTTGCTGTTCCAGTAAGTCATTCCTCTTCCGCTTGCGTCTTCCGGATACAATGTTGTGCGGGTTGTGGTGCTGAGGTTGAGTTGGAACCCAATAGCAATGATGTTGTTGGTCGTGTATTTTCTTCAATTTGCGCGCGTAGTACTTCGGTGGACGATGGATGTGTAGGCGAATGTGGAGAAGGCGAAGGGGAGGACGAAAGTTGAACGGCGTTGTCTGAAAGTCCCACACCAAAATCAAGACCACTTGGAGCAGCTGATTTGGACAGATTCACAATTTTATCAACTGTTCGCTCCAATGGTGTCAAAGAACATTCATTGAACGGTCCTCCTCCAGTTTCGCGGAGAAGAGAGTTGTTTTTTTTTAATCTTCTTCTTCATCCGATTTCTCATGTGGGTTCATACCTAATGTGTTAAATATTTTCCAATACAAAACTATGAATATATTTTATTTTGTAAGGAAATTTGTTTGCTTACCTTCTTCCATTCGTTAACGCTTCTATGTGGTGGACCAGCAGAGTTTAATTTAAGCGAGATTTCCTCCCATTTTTCTTCAAATTGCGCACGACTTCCTCCAAAAACGGGGGCGCCTTTTGCAATCAGGACATTTCTTTCCATTTCTCGGGAAAGAATGTCAAATTGCTCATTTGTCGTTTTTTTATACCTGAAAGATGAAAATATTTCTTTAATTATTTTGTTGTCAATAGTTATTTCATTTATTCATTTATTCAATTCAATTCATCAATTAGAGTACATCTCAGATAGATTACTAAAGTTAAATAAAAAAGAAAAGGAAAAAAAATCTATAAAATAAGTAAATGAGTAATAAGGTACATGTACAAAATACAAGGGTATGTGAATGTGCATCTGAATAAAAAAAAGATTATTTACAATTTAAGAAATGCAGAACGAGAATAAGTTTAGACTTAAAGCTCTCCAGAGAATTTGAGAAAACATCTAAATTTTGACAAATTTGGTTAGTCTGCCTCAGACAACGCGTAAGCGGCTCATTAAACATAAAGTTGGTCTTGTGATTAGGTAAACGGAACATGTCGCTGAATCTGAGATCCCGAACAGGACAATTGAAAAGAATTAGTTCGAGCAAGAAGTGGCACTTGACGTGGCTGGTGACTATGTCCCTAATAAACATGATTGAAGACATTTTTCTACGCATTTCTAAAGTAGGTAATGCCAATAAAAGGCACCTACTCTTATAATCGGGCATGTTGCAATTCCACCGCAGGGAGTGAATTGCGTATCTGGTAAAGCGTTTTTGGACCTTCTCTACCCTTGAAGATGAACCCGAGTAGAAGGGATCCCAAAAGATGCTACAATACTCAAGGTTCGATCTTACAAATGAGAAGTACAAGCTCTTAAGTGTGAAGAGGTCTTGAAATTCATTAGAATTCCTCATTACGAAGCCAAGCATCGACCTAGCCTTGGTGATCATAAAATCTATATGTTTAGAAAAGGACATTTTCGAAGTAAATATGACTCCCAGATCTTTCTTTTCATAAATTTTAGTAAGAGAAGATGTGTCTAACCCATAATGGTAGTCGACTGTTACTGTGCGTCTACTGAAGGACATAAATTGACATTTACCAACGTTAAGAGGCAAAGAGTTAGCATCACACCATGAGTTCAGTCTTAGCAAGTCATCTTGAAGATTAATGCAGTAGGACACGCTTACTATACGACTGTATAACTTTATATCATCAGGNCACGCTTACTATGCGACTGTATAACTTTAGATCATCAGCATACATTAAACAATGCGATGTAAGGAAAACGTCCGGAATATCATTGACAAAAACCAAGAAAAGTAACGGGCCCAGATGGCTGCCTTGAGGCACCCCTGAGGTGACTTTAATCACATCGGATTTAGTATTATTAATGCGAACGAATTGGGTCCTATCAACAAGATAGGATGCAAACCACTTAAGCATATTTGCGTGCACTCCGATTAATTCCAGCTTTTTAAGTAGTAATGTATGACTAATCTTATGNTTAAGCATATTTGCGTGCACTCCGATTAATTCCAGCTTTTTAAGTAGTAATGAATGACTAACCTTATCAAATGCTTTCGAGAAGTCTGTGAATATGGCATCGCATTGATGACCGTTTTCAAATTGTTTTAGAACAAAATTTGAAAATAACGCTAAGTTTGTAGAAGTGGATCTACCTTTAATGAATCCATGTTGATAGGGCGATATGAGCTCAGAAATTTGGAAAATAATCTTATCGTAAACTAGCTTCTCGAAGAATTTAGGTATGCTTGGAATTTTACTGATTGGACGATAATTTTGGACATCGGACTTGCTCCCAAACTTATGGATAGGTGTGATGAANAGGTTGAACTCAGCAAAGGTGTCGAGTACCTCACATTCACACTCACTTGATACTTCATAAGGTAAGAGTTGCTTGACGTCATCATCAAATCACCACTTCACATTAGGCAAGTTGTGTAAATAGTTATATACTTACATTTTTCCTTGTTCCAAACTCATATTGAAAAGAATTAAAACGATTGAAAATAACCAAACACAAGCAATCAAAATGAAATAAAACGCNACCAGGATTCGGGTCGTTTGGCAAGGCTAAAAGGCCATCTAGGACTTCATATTCTGAGAGCTCCAATCCTTTAAGGACGAGTGTGCTGTTACAGGAAACATTGACTGTTCCGGCTTCAGAGTGAGGAACATACACAGAACGGAAAAAATTGGCAAACATGTTACAAATCATCTGAACGTTCGTCGAAGATTCACCTAAATAATGCACCATGTCAGGAATCCCTGTGGTTTTCTTCTTGCANTAAATAATGCAGCATGTCAGGAATCCCTGTGGTTTTCTTCTTGCAATTCACAAACTTCCAGAACCTTTTACTGTTAGACCTTATTTCACTCTCCATTTTAATGATGTAGTTCTGATATAAAAATTTATTCAAGGCATCAAACTCTAAGCTATTACTCGACTGGTGATACAGTTTATACGCCTTGGTTTTTTTATTATTTAGGTTGATAAGCCTAGAGTTATAACAGACCGGTTTGGAAAGATTTTTCACAGGGACAAATTTTTCAATTGCCACTTCAAGTTCGGCTCTCAAAGTATCGTAAGCGTTTGATAATTGGGCGATGCCCAAGGCAGATTCCCAGTCCACCAAGTTCAAGGAGCGTGAAATCTCATCAAAGTTGCCTTCAGTGAAGTTATAGCTTTTGCGATTATAACTAACTGATTTAATATAGTTGATAAGTTCGAAACGAACGGGTGAACGGGGGGTGAAGAGAGGGGCTGACATCAGATTTAAGATCACTATTTGTAAATACTAAGTCAAGAATACGGTTATTGTCATTATTAACTCTGTTAATTTGACAGAGGTTGAACTCAGCAAAGGTGTCGAGTACCTCACATTCACACTCACTTGATACTTCATAAGGTAAGAGTTGCTTGACGTCATCATCAAATCACCACTTCACATTAGGCAAGTTGTGTAAATAGTTATATACTTACATTTTTCCTTGTTCCAAACTCATATTGAAAAGAATTAAAACGATTGAAAATAACCAAACACAAGCAATCAAAATGAAATAAAACGCGCAAACGCGACCCCAGAAGCAAGTGAATATTTTGACAGCTAAAATGAGCGTTCGCGTCAGTTTGCGTCGTTATATTATACCAAAAATGTAACATATTCACTCACATTCACTGACAGTCACTAAAGTGAGTGAACGCTCTTATATAATACGAATTTTGTTTCACATGAGTAAAAGTGACTCGTTGCGCCACGTTGCGTTTTCTATAATAAGGCTGTAAAACAGGAAAATGTGAAACTAAAACACGTTGTTGAGTTAGGATAGAGTTGTGGGTTCACCATATGGTATTAATGTACATATGTATGTATGTTAATAATCACATATATATATGTAATTAACATTAAGTTAAGCATGTACATACCGTATGTACATTTGAGCTTCAAGTCAAATATGAAAACTTAAAGTAAGTATGAAAATGAAAGGTGTTTAGGCCTTCATGCAAAACCAAATAATTTAAAGGTAGAACCGGCCTAATGTAAAAGTGCATTGACTTGAGCCGAGCACACAAACATACTCAGGCATATATACGGCCTACCTTCATTGCTACGCCGTTAGCAATTCATGTATTATTTCCCGTTGTAATATAATTTCGTTAAGTTTCCCCTCCGAGCAGTTGGCTGCCGGCGGGTAAACTTAACTTTGTCAAAGCGGGACTTTTTCCGGACGACTTCAGCCATCACCCAGCGATACATATTCAAAGGTAATCATATTGTACACCAACTGAGTTATTGATAATAAAACCAATTGAAATTATAGCTGTTACTAATACACTTAGTTGTGTTTCATTTCATTTTCTTTTTTTTTCAATTAACATTGGTGCTACTGCGGGAGTTGCGACCCATTGGTTCACCGATTGTTCATGGTCCTTGGAGCCGAAATTCAAGGTAACCAGAGATCATTAATATATATTCAAAGTCACGGAAGCTATCACAAAAACGCCCCAGATTAGATTCACGGATCGAGCAGACGTCTTTCCATACAAAAATAATAAGGAGCCAAAGGACCGATATACACGGTGCGGTAACAACGCAAAAGCGCTCAAAATTACCACCAGCTCACCATAAACCCTACCAACACAGCGAAACATAAAGGCGCAAATCTTTCCAGCAAACAGCGCAAGTCACCAAAAAATTCAAACACTAGTTACAAAGGTACGTGGTTGTCGTTTCAAGCACATTTTTTTTATGTATGATTGGTGAAGACGTGATAAATCCCGAAAAATTCGCGCACTTAAAAGCCAATAATAACCGATATTGATTTTGTGGAAAATCGTGAACAGTGAATTTCAATTATTAATATAATTTGTCAAAACATTAAACAAAACTTGTGAGCATATGTACATTAGGCTGGGTCGATTTTGTATGGGGGAAAATAAAAGGCATTTGACCGTATTGTAATAGTAATACTATGATGTCTTAGGTCTAAGCCAATTGTTATTGACCGCGAAAGATTAATTTAAAACTTATCTTTAGCCCGCGCAATTGAATCAAAGTGTATGAATTTTTAAAATTAAACTTTGGCTTGTAATATCTATAGTATGTGTTAATTGTTATAAACAGGACGATATATCAAATTGAGGGTTATTAAATTTAGTATTTTACGTTCATTTATCATTTTTCAATAAGTCTACTAGTTTTTCGATATTAAGATAAAACTTACAAAAACTATAATTTTCCCTTATGAAGTTTCAATTCTTCATTACTTCAGCAACCAAGTGAAAAATTCAAAAAAGTGAGACGAGATTTATTTCAAACGTTCTAATGTTTTCGGATATTTATGTAATATTAAGTGGGCCATGGACTTGGTCACGCCGATTTGGTCAGTTTTCAAGATTGTGGTGAATGAAGTCAAACATGTATTGTCAAAGATTAGGAATCGTTTGATAAGTTAATATAAGTTTCAAGCATATAAGTATTTACATACATTAACATAATGCAATTAGGGTGAGAAACGCCCATTTTAAGTCCTTTATGCAGTCTCGAAAATTGTTCGCGGTTTATAAATCTGCCGTTATATGAAAGTAGGGGACGTGCAATAAGTGTTTCGATATAGATACTTAAATATTTTAGTTATCCATTATGTGAAAAAGTGACTGTAGGTAAATGCAATAGTATTTAACATATCCTGGGAAATCCTTTTGAGGACTCTCCAATTGGACGATATTGCTTTGCATTTAGCTTGAACGAAAAAAGTCACTCCCTGAAACACTTTTCTGGAATCCGGTTCTACCATTTAAAAGTTATTTATACAATTGAAGAGAAATTTTTTTAGAAAAAAACTGGAGATCCACTTAAGTTTTTCGATATAACTTTGGTAAATGTTACTCGGTCGGTACTTAATAATTACCAAATTGAAGGCGAGACTCAATGTTACTGATTTTTGATAATAATATGATTAAAATCGTTCAGATTATAAACAAATTATTTAAAAATAAAAAAAATTTTGAACAAATTGTTTTGTCATTTTCTTATATTTGCAATTTTTATATTGCATGCATAAACATAAGTAAACCAATTAGTGTTTCTAGAAGTTGTGCCTGTTCAGTGTTTCCATACTCATTTGCATAAACAAAATTTTTCCACGATGATTGAAAATAATGGCTTTTCTATTAGAGCTACCGAAATTGTTCCGAAATTTGCGAAAATTCGCAAACTATAGCTAATATTGAAAAAAAATTAGAATATTTGGAACCAGCGACCTAAATGCACGCCAGTAACATTAATGCTGTTCTTTACATATTGTGACAATAGGCCTGTGCAATTATCAAGAGAACAATTAAAATTTTATTGAAAACAGATAACATTGAGGATAACGATAAGCTAAAGGGCTGCGAGAAATGAAATTTTACTTTATATTTTACGTAAACGGATTCATTATCTAATAATGTGCACCAAAACTTTTTGCCGAACCCAGAATTTTTAACAAGAATTGGTCTTATTCGACTAGTGTGCTGTGGGTCACTTTGCGGTCGATGCGCGGGCTCTTACAACTAGAATAAAATACTAATATTTTGCAGGCTTGTTGTTGACTTCATGATACAACATATTTTCACTATTACCAAGGGATTTGAGAAAAATTAGATTTTCAACCCGCCCTAATGTACATACATACATACGGGTATGCAAGACGAACAGTAACACCAGTGCGCGCGACAGCGATTTTAGTAAAAACTTTTCACGTAAGTTGTTTGTGTAACTATTCGTTTAAACAAAACTGCAACACACTTTGCCACTAAATTTCGGGGCTCAAAATTATTTTCCCATATCTGCAAAGTACATATTCGATTCGATGATTTTTGGCTTTCATCACGTTTATTGTATTTAGTTCGTGTTGCTAGTTAAATTCTTTACGTACATATAAACATGTATGTATGTACATCAACACTAACTCATCACGGAGCTTTGATTCTAACCTCACTTGTTATTAATTTGGTTGGCAAATATTGAGTTCACTTTAAATTTTCATCCACAAAATCACTAGTCGCGTGCGGCACACAATATTGGACAAATAAGAAGTCACTTCGGAATAAGTAGACAAATAATTCAATTACAATTGAGAGTTGGGTGGCGAGTTTTTAGATTCTGCAATCATAAGAAAAAAGTAAAATAGATATACATACATACAGATACATACATACGTATAACCATTAAAACATACATACATATATATATTATTACAAATAAAACAATATTTCTTGATACGTGTGAAAGTACACTAGAAATTCTTGTGTTAAAATCTTGGATTGTGGTGGTCTCTAAACATTTTTCTTAAGTGAAGTCATACTTGAATCTTGGTCTCCAGTGGTTTCTCTGTACTAAATAATACCTGCCAGTTTGCAAAAATTTTTTGTTCTGATCAACAAAAATGGATAAATTCACAAAATTGACTGATGCTGTGGCAGAATTTGAGGCCGACTATAATGACACGGCCCAAATTGACCACACAAAATATACCCTCACTCTTCAGCAAGAGGAACTTAAGGCAATATGGAGAAAGGTAAAAACTGCTTACGAAGAATTAGTGCATTCCGACACGTTAGACGCTAAAGGAGTCTCTACGGTTAAGCCTAGGTATAAGAGCTCCTATTCTGTTTATTTGCGCTGCATGACGAACATGTCAGATTTCCAGGCAAAGTTAGTTAAGGTNTTACGAAGAATTAGTGCATTCCGACACGTTAGACGCTAAAGGAGTCTCTACGGTTAAACCTAGGTATAAGAGCTCCTATTCTGTTTATTTGCGCTGCATGTCGAACATGTCAGATTTCCAGGCAAAGTTAGTCAAGGGCGAAAAAGATACAGAGGGCGTGTCTGTCCAGGAACACAATATACATCTGCCCCCGTGCGATACGGACGTGTTCAAAGGCGACTACCTCTCTTGGCCAACATTCCGAGACATGTTTGCGGCCATATATTTACTGAATAAGCGCCTTACCCCGGTTGAGAAATTATTCCACCTCAACCAAAAAACACAGGGGGAGGCCAAA